>NC_135424.1:380000-680000 GCF_051991245.1 Festucalex cinctus | reverse complement strand
TTTGGGTTTGAATGCGTTAATAAACGGTTCGTTTTAGTTTAGTTTTAGTTAGTTTCAGTATCAGTTTTACTTAAAAAAAAAAAAAAAAAGTATTACTTGTGCGCAATATTTAAAAAAAAAAAAAAACAGCATGGGAGCGACGTCATCTGAAGGTGCTTTTCGATTGGCTGTTGCTCGATGACATCACTTCTGTGGGGAAACACTTTCAAACGTCCTTATTCCGCTTCATATCAAAATAAATCGACATTTCAAATCATCCCCAAAGGCTCATGCAGTAAATTAAATACCAAAGACTAAAAACCAAGGACATATTTACCATAATTATAGTTTTGTAAACATAAAATGTAGTTTCAGTTAGTTTAATTAAGTTAATTTTATTTCATTAACGAAATTGTTTGTTGAATTTTATTTTATTTTGCGTTAGTTTTAGTTCACTAAAATAACCTGGGTTTGGATAAACAATAATACGCAATCCGAACCGTGGCATCAAATATGGAGGACCACAGGGATCTGTTCTTGAACCCAAACCGTTTCTATTGTTCGTTAACAAGCTGGTAAAAACATGTAAGCTACCCGAGTGGTTAATTATGAGTTGTGAAAAGTTGAAAAAGTGGCTCGAGTGTGACTCAATGTCAAAAAGATCAATTGGATATTGTTTCATGACACAATGATGATGATGATGATGATGTCATTCTTGCATCACTTCAAAGTTTGAAAACTTTTTGGGAATCCAGATTGATCCAGTTCTGACAAATATCAATGATATCAAAGAGGAAAGTGGTGAAAGTCATTGTGGTATGACAGCATGTCAAACTTAGAGGACAGAAATATTTATTGCTAACTTGAGCCACAAAAAAAAAAAAAAAAAAAAAAAAAAATTGCCGTGCTTTTACTTTCCATTGTTTACTGGACAAAAGTCTGCAGCGTCCTTGATGAAGGAGAAGATCAGTCGAGGATGCGGAGGACGCTCGGAGGACGACGACGTTCCTCTCAAGGCCAAAAAAAATAAAAAAAAATAAAATAAAAACTGGGACGATTTTTCCCGTGGACTGATTGCGACGAACGCTCTCGTCGATCGCCGGCTGTAATTTTCCACTTCTCGTGCGCGTTCTCATCTCAAAAGGAAACTTCCTCTGCAAGCCATTGACATGACTTTTTTTTTGTGAGAAACGATTCGTAAAAAGGCCAGTCACATTCTCGATACGTTAGCATAAGAGCAACGAGCGCGAGACACAACGCGAGTGAGAGACGGCGCGCGTGAAAGGGGGCCGGAGCGGGGTGGTCCCTCTCGTTCTGGGCGGCGGGCGGACAAACGTAAGCGGCTTAACGCAGGCCGAACGGTGCGACGGATAAAGGCCGATCGGGACGCGGCCGCTCGGAGGTCGGAGGTCGGCGCGCTGCGAGCCGAGATAAGCGGAAGCGCGAGCGAGCGTGCAAAATGACACGACGGGGAAAAGGAGGACGACATTCATGAGGAACCTTGAAAAAGTCACTTGGAACAACTTGAGGAGTTTTTTGTTTTTTTTTCGCCGCCTGACTCACCCGACATGACTTTTGCGCGCACGCACACACCTGCAGTCACCCGGGGGTCTCAACACGCACCCCCCCATGCAAAGTCGAAAATGAATAACAAATGGCACGACATCTTGAGTCAATGAATGAACAGCAAAAACAAAACTTTTGGGTCAGACCACACCGACGTTAGGAAGTGGAAATTATGCGTGTGTGCACGTTTGTTTGTGTCACGTGACATCATCGCGTGTAAACAAAAATGGAGGACATCTTGTTCTCTATTTTGTGTTGTTGTTGTTGTCTTTGCCCAAGAATCAACATACAAATCTTTATTTGAACGTTTATAATAACATTTGCCTTTTTTTTTTGTAATTGGTATAGTTTTTAATTTTGTTCCGGCTCACATTTATTTCTGTTGACCACTAGATGGCGGCACACTATTTTTTTTTTTTTCCAAAGTGTAAATTTGAACCAAAAATGAAAACAGGAAGTCCTGTCAGCGCAGATAGTTTTTTTTGCTGAAGAATGTTGAATTGTCAAATTCTCTTCAATCCTGCGTTTAACGCCGACAAGAAAGTCAAGTCAAGTCAGTGACCACAAAATGTTCATTTAATTAACAAATGTACAAAATAAACACCAATCACTGGCTAATAAACAGTAATGAATTATATTTTTTATATCCACTTTTAGTCATTGATTGATTGATTGATTGATTGAGTCATTTATTTTTTTTTAGAATTTTGGCAGTTTTGGTCCTCCATAGTTGAGAGGCTGCATCAAAGCCTTCTGTATGCTCTAGCATAAAACATAAAAAAAACAAAAAACGTATAAATACGTCTTTGGGACACTTTAAACATTTAAAATTGCTAACGTTTTTAGACGTTTTTGGGATCAAGTGAGTTAACTGTGGATGACATTCATCCATTTGCAATTTATTTTTTATTTTTTTGACCATTCAAAGTAAAAGAAGGGCCCTCGCTGTAACCATGGCAACCCGACAACATTTGGCGACCTTTCACCCCATCGGACGAGGTAAAAGGCAATTAACACTAACGATGGGCACATCCAATGAAAGACCACAAAGTTACGCAACCGCCGCTGACTCATCACATTTTTGACTTTCCATTAGCTCGACACACGCGCACGCACGCACACACAAACACACATCCCAATGAAGTGCTGGATTTATGGATGCGGCAGTTTGGTGTGTGCGTGTGTGTGTTGCGTTCACACGAGCGCGCAGGTCTGCCAAGCCATTTGGAATATTATTATTATCGTGCTGCGGTACAACAAAGTGGCCCCGGCAGGGAAAACGCACGCGCAAGCACATTGACGGGACGACGACGATCGCTTTTGCGCTTTGGACAAAATATTACACTTCAAACCCGTTTGGTCTTTTAGTCAAAAAAATAGTCATACTATAATAAAAATATAAATATATATCAATACATAATACATAAATATATGTAATATATATATATATAAAATATCTAAAATAAAAAATATAACAATAATAAATAAAAATGAAATAAATATCAATAAATAATAATAAATAATAAAAAAAATAACAAAAATTATAATAAAAGTATAAATATATATAAACAAATACATAATACATATACACACACACACACATATACATATATATATATATATATATATATATATATATATATATATACATATATATATACACAAGTCATGAACAATGGAGCCGTTATAGCGGCTGTATATTAACTACAAAGATCGCAATATTTGTATAGAAATATCGATAATCTAATCGGGAGACAAAGTATCATGATTTATCCCGATATCGATATATATCGTCACACTCCTACATTGGGTGGCAAAACAAAATGAAATCTTGACAAAGAAAAGTGTGAAGCGAGCCAGGTAAACACGCCCGGTCCGGTGACTGACCAATCAGGGCCATTCACGGCTAACAGGAGTGTTGCCAGTCACGGCAAAATATTCATTTCGTTTTCAAAAAGTCACCACCGTTTCCAAGCAGCTCACAAGAACAAAAAAATGAACAAATCGTCATGCGGAATCTTCACCTTGAATTCACCGTCACGCTTCGCTGAAAGTGAAGCAAATCCCGTTTGTCGAAAAGACGCCACAACAACAAACGACCACGACAAGAGAAAAGAATCTCTTCCTGGAACGTTGCGCTCTTTTTGTTCGCATTGCGAAGCGCAGGCGGGATCCGCGTCCAATCGGCGGAATCGTCTCGTTGGATACGCTTGATTTACACGCCGCCACAGACGCCGCTTGAGACACAGAATCGATGGCGCGCGGCCGGCTCACCTTTACGGATGCGCCGGCCCGCCGACTTACAAAAAAGGGCTCATCTCATCGCGCCTCGTTATCTGGAGATATCGACCAAGAAGATCCACGCTGGCAAAATGCTCATTTTGGTGCGCAAACATCATTTGGATTTTGTTTACAGCAAACGCTCAACTATAGATCAGGGTTATTATATACTTTTAGAGTTAATTAGTAAATGCTTGGTTTGAGTTCGTTTCAGTATTATAAGCGCATCCTGGATTGCTGCGATTGCCTTTCACACAGACGGCATACGAGTCACTTTCTTGCGTGCCGTCAACGTCGGCCGCAGATCAGCAACAAAAAAAAAAAAAAAAACAGCCGTTCAATGGTGAGGAAAGTCGACACTCCCCACCGCCCTCAAACAAACGAGATAAGCGTCAAGTCAGTGCCCGACCAAAAAAAAACAAAAAAAAACAAACCGCTCTCCAGACTGATTTGTATTCTCTTTGGCTTCGTCTTCTTCTCCTTGTTGTTTCGTCCTCTTGTTTCCGAGGCAGCCGCTAATAAAACTGCGGGTGAACTCGGGTCAAGGCCACGCCGAGGATGAGAAACAAAACAAAAAAAAGAGGAGGGAAAAACAAAAAAAAAAACATCTTCATTTCTCTTCCTCTGCCTGGGGGGTCCCGTTCAGAAAGACTTTCTTCGTGGGGGGCCGGCGTGTTGCACAACAGGCAGGTCGTCTTCAAATGTCACAAGGTTGAAAGCGGACCTGAGACCCCTTCCTCAGGTCCACTTGGATTCACGATACGATTCTGCGCATTTGGTAATTCCACAACTAAAATGAAGTGAAACGATTTTCCATTCCTGCACAACGCAAGTGGAGGAATTTGAGTCCCAAGCAAGCGGATGGAGACGCATAAACGACACACAAACCAAAAAATACAAATAAAATAAAAAATGGGGCTGATTTTGATGCCAACTATTTTCCTTTGCGACTGGTGCCCCGGAGGAGGTTACAATTTCTCACTCTACTGACTAGCTTGACGTGGTTAGAAATCCAAACAAACAAAAAAAAAGCCTGCGGCCACTTGATTAGGTACCAGTCACATCAAAAATGCTGCCTTTGCAAAAATAAAAACGCACACTTTTCGCTCTTCTGTAGACATCAAGACCTTCGACAAATCATCCAGATTTGCATCAATGCAGCGCTGGAACAAATGTCGCTCATCATCTTGGACTTGCGTTACAGTCCACTGGTATCGGGGTCCAAATAGGTCAGGCTGTTGTGTTTTTGGCGAATTCAATGTTCTCAACTGAACTTTATGAAAGAATCCAAAATCCTGTTGGTTGTGTTTGCAAAGGATCCGAAAGGTAAACGGTGCGTTAATTGCTTGGTGCGTTGTGCCATCTGTTGTCTGGTCTGAAGTTTCATCCCTCATGTCGTTTGAGTCCCGTCTTGTGTTTCGTTGATGGGGGGGGGGGGGGGGGGGGTGATTAATTTTGATTTAGGTTGCACGATGGCAGCTCCTTTGATTCAGTGAGTGTCGGCTGTTTGTGGGCGACATCTCGACCATTAAACAAAACAAAACAAACAAACAAAAAACCATTGCGATGTACTTTAGTGGCATGATGAAGAGCAGTAATTGGAGCTTTATTGACGTTATTAAAGGGACAGCTGGGCCTCAGTGGCGCCACTGTACCAGCTTGTTTGTCACTTTGTGCAAACGTTCTGTCGAGAAATCAAAACTTTTTGGCTCCAGGGACCCATTAAGGGCGGAACTTTTGCCAAGGAAACCCTCATAAGCCTCACGCCAAATAAACACAACTAACGTGTACCCCAAAATTCCAAATAACCGAGTATGTTTCAAGGTGAGAAGTCTGTATATGGAAATATTTGAGAGAAGAAAATAAACATTTGAGCCAATGATGGTGCGCTGCTTGTGCTCAACCACGCACGCCTGCCCCCAATTTGAGCCAGAAGTTATCGTGAATCATGTTGGGAACGCACAAGCTACAACTTTAAAAGCAAATCCAGAATGCAATTTCAGGAGAAATTGCGTGTCAGGCTGAATGAAAACTGTGGAATGATATTGAAAGGCATTAATGATGCACATAAATGACCTGGAAAGAGCTGAACAATTGAAAGTTGGAACGGTTAGAATCGGTGAATAAATGTAGAAATGACGGCAGAAAAATCAAAAAAGGTGTAGGGTGTGAAGAATCAATTAGGTAACGGAGTAAGGTGTTAAGAATCAAGGGAAGAGCTCACAGCGAGAATTGGTGGAATATATTGAAGTTGGAACAAAGTAAATCGGATGGAAAAAGTGGACGTAAATGTGAAATGTAGAATCTCCCATTAAGAATGAATGGGGAAAAGTAGGGTACAAAATGGGGAATTGTGGATAAGGTGTGAACATTTAGAACGGAAAGACATGAAGGGAATTTGGTAGAATAGATTGAAGTTGGAACCAAGTGAATCGGATGAGAAATGTGGAAGTAGATGTTAATGTTGAATCTGCTCGAATGGGGAAAAGTAGGGTACAAAATGGGGAATTGCGGGTAAGGCGTGAATCCTGGGAATGAGAAAAATAGAAGCACCCGTCGCGTACATCTTTGGAATACGTCGACGTTTGAATGGTGAGAACCGGTTGAAAAATGTGGAAGGAGTAGCGTGTCAAAACAGTGGGAGGAATAAAATGTCATAATAACGGGAATGGTGTCGAATAACGTACAGCAACATTTCCGTCCCTTCCAGTCAGGACAAGGTGACGGCTGAGACGTGAACGATGACGAGCTTCCTTCATCATCTGCCAAACAAAAGGTGAAGAGCCTCAATTGTCCTCCGTCTGCCCTCCTTTTCCTCTGCCGCTCACGTTAACCCCCTCGTCGCGCTTTCGGCCGTCCAATCAGAGGTCAGCTGCTTCCTTCGCCGCCACTCGGAGGGTTAATCGGTGGAGAACAGGACGCAAATAAACGAGCAAGCAGCTGTTGTCGACTCATGGAGGAAGGCAGAGAAATGAATGGGAGGGCAGGACGGTCAAGAAAAGGAAAAAGCAATGACAATGAATGAAAGGAAAAAGAGGTGACATGGAGAAAAAGGAAAAGGAAAAGAAAGCAAAAGGATTGGAGTGGAGAAAAAAGGCAAACAGGAAATGAATAATAAAAGGAAATGTCATCAAATAAAAGAGAAAGAAAATATAGCTTAGAAATCGAAGCGGGAAAAGGTAGAAAAGTACAAATGAGGCAATAAGAAAAAAGAATTGAAAAGATGACAAAAGAGGAAAACAAAGAAAAGCGCAGCAATTTGACCCAAAGAACCGCTCGGAGAAAAATGAATACGAGACCAGCAAAAACAATAAATAATACAAAAGTAATCATAAGATGGCGGCAAGCAAAGAGGAAGTGCGGAAATAGTAGTTATTACACAACCGGCCAGCAGGTGGCAGCAGAGCAAAGGAGATCAACCAGGGCCATGTCGGAAAAAAAAAAAGCTGAATTACTTCCAATTTTGAATCGATTTGTGAAAACTGATGAAACTTATCTCTTCTAATGCTAATTGCTGCAAAACGGAAACAGATAGAAACATACTTTTTTTTCCCGATGACAGAAGAGACTTTAATCTTTCTTTTGATAGGTTCCACAATATTCTGTGGGCCTTGCAAAATCAGTCAAAATCCAGTAAAACAGCCGGAGCGAACCGGATTGCGAAATATGAAAATGGCGGCGAGTGAATGAGTTCACGAAAATGTGCACTGCCATCCAATAGTTGAACATTAGCGAGAGGTAATTACTATTAATTAAGAACACATTCAGTTTGATTATTTTGCCAAATGGAAAAAAAAGTAATTCTTTCATGAGATAATATAAGATAATACGATACGTCATGTTTTTCCAATATCGTGCTGCCCTAGTTTCAAATACTGACATAACCGCCTCGTCTCCATATTAAAAACCAATAAAAATCCAATTCCGGTTCCTCAATCGATTAGTTAACGAGCATCGCGAGACTTTTTTGGGGCCAAATGTTGCCGTTCCGTGATGTAAAAACGGCACACGGGCTGGCAAATGGCGTCAGGCGGCGAAAGCAGGAAGCGGCCGGCCGCGCGTTTAAAAGGCTGCGTTGAAGCGAGCACATTCTGTCCATCAAATTCAATCTTAAAAGGCTGCAGTGGAGCACAAACACAATCAGAGCCTCCGGAGATGTAATTTAGCGCCGCTAATATACTTGCACTCGCCGTGTTCTCACCTTCTGCATGACCCTCGGCGCTTACAAAGAAATTGACTTTTCCTTTTGCACCTCCCGAGCGTGCGCACAAACACATTTATATTCATAAAGTGGATGTGACATTAAGAAAGACAGAAAAAAAAAGGACGACTTTTCTGATCAAATTAAAAATGACACTTTGGCATTCAACGACAAAAGTGAGGAAATGTTGCAAGGTCGGCCTCCAAGCCAACTTTTTCTTCTTCTTGCTGAAAGCGGACAAACGCAACAACCCACACGAGACGCCGCACAACAACTGACTTTAATGTATTATATTCATATCGGGGCTTCGCGACTGCTCTCGCCGTGGGAGTCGCGTTTTCCCGCCGTCATTCATTTGGAAACTAAACAATAAGCTGCGGCAAGTCCGTGTCCACCACAGAAACAAACGAAATCCACGGCACTTTTGCGACAAAATCAATTCAAATTTCATTTCAACTCCATTTAATTTTGAAGTGCTCATATGTCACTTTGCTTCATCTTCCTTTCCTTTGATCTTTCCTCTGGTCTCCGGACCTTCTGAACTTCACGACTCGGAGGAGACTTTGAAGTATTCGGTTAAGGTGAAGGAAATGGGATTTTTATGAGGGTTCAGGTGAATTAATGAGCACACATGGAGTTATTATAGTTTTCGTTTTCATTTTAGTTACTTTTTATTTTATTTTGAGTTCTTTTTTTTATTTTCTTTTAATTAGTTTTCAGTGTGGTTTTCTTAGTTTTAGTTATTTAATAAATGCTTAGTTTTAGTTAGTTTCAGTATTAGTTTTAGTTTTTTTTTTGTTTGTTTTTTAAATCTGTATTCTTGTGCACAATATTTAAAAAAAAAAACACCATGGGAGCGACATCATCTGAAGATATTTTTTCCATTGGCTGCTGCTCGATGACGTCACTTCTGTGTGGCACACTTTCAAACATCCTTATTCCGGTCAATATCAATAAATCGACTGAAAATCGTCCCCAAAGGCTCATGCATTAAATTAATTACCAAAGATTAAAACGAAAAACATTTTTGCTATAATTATAGTTAGTTTTGTAAACATAAAATGCCGTTTCAGTCAGTTTTCGTTTTTTAAAAAGCATTTTGCTTTTTATTTTATTAAATTAACAAAATTGTTTTATGAATTTTTGTTTTAGTTTTTTTAGTTAGTTTAACTCAAAATAACCTTGGTGTGCACACGCACAAAAAAAAAAAAAAAAGAACAATGACGACATGTTGAATCGGCTTGACTGCAAACAATGAACAATATTGAGCTCTCAGAAAAGAAAAAAAGTGCTCATACGTCAATCAATCAATCAATCAAAACTTTTAATCATTAAACAAAATCAATCAAGACCAAAGTCTCTTTTTCAACTGTGCTCGGTTGTAAAACCAGAACCGAACCAGATTTATAATGAAATTAGAATGCAGAAGTGGTTTAACCGTGAAGATATTGACTGAAATTTTTGCTACGACAGAATAGATGGCGATAGACCGATTATTATTCCACTCCAAGGAATTTCAAAGAGGCGGGACGAAAGCTTGTTTCCAAGTATCACAGATTTTTTTTTCTTCTTCTGCAAAAGAATGATGACATCGTGTAGCTCAGTCAGTGTTTGAGTAGTAATCGGAGCTGCAGATCTAAAAATTGACTGATGCCATCAGACTTTTGGGGGTCGAATTTATACAAAAACAATCAAAACAAAATCCTACATAATTGTGTCAAAGGTCATCACGTCTGCTCGTAATCATTCACATTATTTTGAAGTCATGTCAAATCTTTCCTTCATATCTTCGGATGTTTGTTTTTTTTTGCTCATCTTGTAAGTCAGCGATTGCACTCGCGTTCTTCAACATCCTCCAAACACTTCACACGAGAGGCAAGTTAGTTCATCGTCCCTTCTGAGTTTCCCAAAGCACTTTTCGCTTCTGTCGAAATTCGGCGGGGACTGTACGCGTTAAGCACATATTTACCACTGGCGGACCAACTTAATAATAAATAAAGCGATCGGTTCATCTTTAGTATCAAGCAGCTCGGCGCTCTCTGAGGGCGACCTCCCCCAGGGCCGCTCGTCTTCTGATCGCGATCAAAATATGAAGAGAGCACCGCAGCCCGGATCGGCCAAAACGCTTATGATGTCGAGTCAACACGCCAAACAACACGTTGGGAATTCTCGTCTTGCATCATCAATGCGAAATGCTCACAGATTATTTGGGATTCCAAAAGCATTAGCTTAGCGGCGACTCGGGTTGTGAGGTTGCGGGCTCGGAATCGTTGCGGATTGTTTTTGCATTGCAATTTCGTTTGGACTTTTCTTTTTATTATTATTATTTCTTTATTTCTTTATTTATTTGTGTGTTGTTGTTAGTTGTCTGGGGATTTGGGATTTTGTTTATCGAAAACTGTTTTTAATTCCGTACTTGTCACTGTTGTTTTTGAAACGGTAATAAAAAGACGTTTGAAAGAAACTAAATCAATCAAACCCGAAGGCTCATGTAAGATATTAACTGGCGAAGACAAAAATGAAAGACGTTTTAATTAGCTTTAGTTACTTTTATAAATGTGAGATATACTTTTGGTTAGTTTTTGTTTTTGTAAAAGAATTATTTATTTTTTTTATATATATATAGTTAATTTCAATTTTATTTGTAGTCATTTTGTTAGTTTTCATGAACTGTAATAACCTTGGTGAGTTCCAATTTGGAATCCGTCCGGACAGTTTGCCTGACATCGAGTGGCGACCAGTCCGTCTGTCACCGTATGTTCTGACATTGACGGCGACCAGTCCAGGGTGTAGCCAGCCTGCACGCTGCTGCTTATCAAGATCATGAAAAACAACATGGACGCCGTTGAACAGTGAGCAGCCGCAACGATTATCAAAGGCACGGCCAGTTCCGCCGCAAATATCCTCAAAAACGCCCGAGGCCGACGCCTTCCAGAAGTTGCTCCTCAATTTCCTCCTGCTCGATGTTATCTCGCGACTTCGTTTGTTCTTGGCTATTTTTACAAGCGCCTCCATTATCCCGCTCGATCGGCGTTCCGCTTGAGAAGGCGCCGCCGACCAGATCGACGGGCCAGATTACCGAGCAGCCCCGGGTTTCAAATTTTTTTATTTATGTTTATATATGTTTGGGGCATGACCATGTGGTCAAGTGTCTGTTTTGTACTGTTGTAACCAGCATCTAGTTTCAACTGGTCTTAAGCTATGTGATGTCAGGAATCTTTCATCTCTTTATCTGGTCAACAGCCAATCAGATAATTCCATGTCAGTCCTGTTACCCACATGTTGAGCCACAACCAATCAGATCGATTCACTGTCTATATAAGCCTGTCTGAGGAGGGGGTGTTTTTGTCGGATTATTACCTCTGTTCCTCTGTGCACCTCCACAGCCCAAGTTAGCTTAGCGTCTCGTGATTCTCGATACATTCTTGTTGTTTCTCGTCGAGTCAAGTTTGTTCTACGCCTCTCGATGTTACTCGAATAAAGAGTTCAAATCTGATTTGTGTTTGCGTTGTTGGGATTCCAGAACATAACACTTGTATTGTACCCAAAAATATAAGATTGTTTGAATAATCGGGATTTCAATTAGGGTTCATTTTTGACCATTTTGTTAATAATCGAGCAGCCATACAAAGACAAACGTGTGTGAGTGTGAGCTCGCGAGTGCGTTCTTGTGTTTGTTTTGTTGTCTTTATATTTCGTGCGCATTTGACGGGTGTCGAATGCGCGTGGAATGCGGCATCCTCTCAGTTAAGCGCCGCGGCAGCCTGCGTCTCCGCGTGCGTCTCGGCGACGAGCTGTCAGGCTCGGCGGCGCTAAAGCGACTTTGAGCCGACGAAAGGCAAACGGCCTGGGACGGCAACGACGTCGACATCAAGCGCAAGCGGCAGACGAAGGAACGATTTTTTTTTTTTGTCGTCTGTCACGTTTGCGCCTCTCGGCCGTCCTCCGGATTATTTCCGTCATTTGCGAGCGAGACGCGCGTTTGTGCGCGTTCGCTTAAAGGCGTCGCCTTGACAACAAAAAACGTCGTCGCGTTTGTTGTGATGCAAACGTTGACGTTTTGGCGCTTGGCCTACATTGGCCAGCGCAAATCTTGTGGGAAGGAAGGAACCACTTTGGGTTACTTGAACTTGAGTTAGCAGCACGACTTCCTCGTCGTTAGCACATCTGCCTCGCAGTTTGGAGGTTCTGGGTTCGAGTCTCGACTCTCGCGTCCGATGTTTTATTCCTCGCGCTTCTCCTTCCACATAATTTATTCAATTCATATCATTCCAATATCAACATGTGACAAAGATTCAAACCATGTGTGCTTATATCCTTTTTTCCCCAGAAATTCACGGTTTTCTCATCATTTTTCTCCTAAAAATTTCCCATTCATTCCAAATGATACCCAAACTTCCCCCAATAAAATTATTTAGTCGTCATTTCAGATGACAAGATAATAATAGATTCAGATATTTCCCATTTGACATTGAAATCAACATGCCAACATTTTACATATTCCCCAAATTCCCTGTATTAAAAAAACTAAAAATCGTACCCATTTTTTTTTTTTTTTTACCTGAAAAAAAATTCCCAAATTAGGACATATTATTCCATCCTCCCACAACATTACTTGAGCGATCGAAACTGTTCCAACTTCAACATGTGCAGATCATTGAAGTTGTCGCAATTATTCATATAACTCACAAAATTTTCTAAAGCCCAAAATTCCAAATATTTTCATATTCACCTCCAGTTTCTACGTCGAATGACCGATGGAAAACCGTTCCAACCGTTGCCATCTTACAACCGTTTTTTGTCAATTTATGCCCTGACATTGGCTGACGTCTTATTTTTTTTACATATTTCATTATATTTAGGTTTTTTTTTTCTAAATCTCACTTTTCTTTTCTTTTTCTTTTTTTTCAAATTTTTAAAATTATTATTTTTTTTTTAATTTAAAAAATAAAAATTTTGTCAACATTTGATTTTACTTACATCTTAAAAAAACAAACAAAAACGTGACTTTTTTTTTTCTTGTCTAAAATGGAACAAATTTCAAGTGAGCTTGGCCAAGAAATTGTTGTTTGTGGTCATGCGTTGCGGGCGTCCTATCACCAAGACACAGACGATGAGTGGACAACATTTTCTCCTTGCATCACTTTTTCAAGGCAGCTTTTGTTTTCCGTTTCCAAAGCCGACGATTTGTAAGTCACCCAAACATCATTATCCTAACGTGTTGTATCGCCGGCTCCGTCCGTCCGTCCGTCCGTCCGTCCGTCCCACAAACACACCAAAATGCCATATGCTCGTGCAGCATATTTTTGCATCATAAGCGGCGAGGGAAAGCAAAGCGACAAACACTTCCCACGCACCTTCTGCCATCAACACAACAAAACGGACAAGAGGGGAAAAAAAACCAAAAAACTTATTTCAAGGGGCCAGATGATGGAAAAGGGACTTTTTTTTTTTAATGTCTCGGATGCAAAAAAGTTGTGCGACTGTTTTGATGATCTTTTTCGCACAAAGCGTCATTGTGAGCGAGCAATTCCGCCCCACTGTGATGTCACAGTAGGGCTATTTCATGATTGCTTTGTCAAGCAGTCAAGCACAAATTTTTTAATCACAAAAAATATGTTTTTGCAACAAAACAAAAAAAATCAATATTTTAATGAAAAAAAAATTCTTGACAAAATTTGAAAAAAAATAATAATAATTTCAATGGGGAAAAAAGTAATTTAACTAATTGACTGGCAGCCATTTTGACTGGTGCGCTCCCAGCTGTTTTACTGGATTTAGACTGATTTTGCAAGGCCCACAGAATATTGTGTTCTATTGCTACCAAAACGTCTTTGGGACACTTCAAACGTAATAAATATAGAACGTATTTCTACGTTTTTGGGAGCCAATGACTTAAAGTGACAACGGATTTTTTTATTTTATTTTTTATTTTTTTTACTTCCAATGTGCAGCCAATTAATTCAAACGCAACTCGTATAGTTTTCAGCCTAGACGGGCCATCGAGACAGAAATGGCTCTTTTGTCAAATCAGCTGTCCCTAATCAAATGTCCAGCAGGAAATTTTGCGGCGAGTCTTTTTTGCTGATGATACGAGCGACCATGAAGGAAAAATAAAAACACTTTTGAGGAACTTCATCAACACGGTGAAAGGGGAAAAAAAAAAAAAAAAAAAACCCACGGTGGCAAATTCAAAGGCCGAGAAGCTTGTTAAGTGAGCAGCCTCCAGCCTTCCTCGCCGATATCCTCATCCTCATCCTCATCCGTGTTGTGTTCAACATACAGCGGACGTGCTTGTGTAACGCGCTTTTCACAAATAAGCTTACACGCACAGCGCGCAGGCACGGATTAGCATACGTTCGTTCGCCCAGGAAGGAAGTAGGCCAGCAGCGACTCTTTACACGCCGTCCTCTCAAAACGGAAGCAAGATAACAAAACGAACGAGTGCGTGCGTGCGTGTTCACGTGTTTCACAACAAAAATTTCCTATTGAGAAGAGTTATATCATCGAATTAGCCACAAATCCATGACACAAAAGTCGTACAAGATCTTTCGTTTACAAAAAATGGAACTGAATCTATACGGGCTTGGCTGAAACGGCAAAAAAAACAACAACAAAAAACAACAGGAACTAGCAAACAAGCAAATGCTAGCTAACTAGCTATGCTTCTTGAGCCACATGAAGATCCCGGTCCGCCATTTTGGACCTGTCCACCATTTTAGTAGAAAAATGTCCTATTGAGAAGAGTTATATCAACGAATTAGCCACGAATCCATGACACAACAGTCATATAAAATCTTTCATTTACAAAAAGTGGAAGTGACTCGATACAGGCTAAGATTCCTAATATTATCAAGTCATCAGACAATCAACAATAAAACCTGAGAAGTAGCAAAAAATGGAATCACTATATTGGCTGAAACTCCTAGCAAACAAGCAAATGCTAGCTAGCTAGCAACGCTTCTTGTCTGGCTAGCAACGCGTTTGTCAAACATCATGAAGAAATGAACTCCAATCATGTCCAATTGAGGCCACATGAAGATTCCAGTCTGCCATTTTGGCTCCCCGTCCACCATTTAGCCCTTAGCTAGTGCTAGCGCTTGTGCACTTGTGTGTCTTTGGCTTTTTCGTCCTCTTTTTCAATGTTGGTCCAGGCAAAACTAAAGCAATTACCATGGGAACCAAGATAGACATCTCTTTATTTTTTATTTTAATGTATTTTGGATTTTTTTTATACAAATTATTTTGTTGTAAATATTCACTTTAATGGGGAAATTCGATGAAATGAAATGTATGATGTCATACAATAAGTATCAATTCTGAGTTGATTTTTGTACTGTAGGCCTTTATGACCAAATCCTGATGTGACCCCAACAGAACCAGCAGCCAGATGGGTGCAAAGTCGGACCCCGAAGTGAAAAAAACGTTTGCCTCTGCTTGTCATCAGGTTACCAACAACGACTGGAAATCAGCTAGCAACCTTTTTTTCGGGGCCGTAACCCGATCGGCACCTTCGTTTGTTTTCCTTCTTCCCGATTTCGCTTCCGTCTCATTCCTCGCGATCGTCGGGCCGGAAAAACAAAAGTCGAGGCCTAATCAGGAGTGCGGGCCAGACTAAACGAGCCGAGCTAATGAAGGCGCTCGCAAAAACAGCCGAGCGTTACGGGACAATTACGACGAGGCGAACTTTGATGTGTTTTTACAGATGGAATGGACTCTTCCGTGCCTGAAATTCAACATTTGTAAGATTTAAGCGCAGCACATGCGTCGAGTAACTTCGAGATATGGATCACAATTTTTTCATTTCACCGCTTGCAAAAAAACTGCACAAGTCAGCACGAACGTCAAGTGTGACTGGCGAGTTTCATCAACACTTTCAATTAAAAAATTTTGTAAAAAAAATTCATTTCTAATCTAACCTAAGATGCTGCCAAATTAATTTTTTAATAAGCATCATATTTGATTTCTTTTCTCTTTTTTTAAAAAAAAATCTTTATATTGCATTCACTTGGACAAAAAACTTTTTTTTTCTGTTTTACTGACTATTTTTCCTGTCATAAAAAAATATTCAGAAAAATGGAAAAAAATTACTCAGAAAAACAGGAGGAAAAAATATTCAGGGAAAAAAAGGAGAAAAAAAATTCTTCACACTTTTTTTTTAATGAATTTATTCAGAATATTTTTTTCTGTTTTTTTTTAAATATTTTTTTCTGTTTTACTGACTATTTTTTCTGTCATGAAAAGATATTCATAAAAACAGAAAACATTCGTTTTTTGTTTTTTTTTCCAAGTGAATGCAATATGCTTCCATATTGCGATATGTGAGGGAGTATTGGATGTTAATTTGAAAGCTTAAAAATGAATTTGTTTATTTTAACAGACAAAGTTCTGTTCTATTCCATCCCGTTAAATTGTTTTTTAATTAAATAATCATTCCATTGTTAATGTTTCAAAAAAGACTTAGCATTATTGATTTATGTAAATATCACTAAAGAGTCTCATGTATTATTTGTCACAAACAAGCTTGCAACATGTGCAGTTCCCTTCCAATTATTCACTTTGTTTTTATTTGTGGAGCTTAATGAAGTGGCTGCAAGTTGACCAATGAGCTGTTTTTTGAAAACGGATGACATCACCATTTTCGTGCATGTGAGGTTGCAGCCGCGATGCCGCCACAGCGCCCCCCGCAGGAGGAGACCGCCGTTACTTTTGTCACATCCAAAAAAGATATTTGCCATCTTCCGCGCGCGTATATCCAGATTTTAATTTCCTCCCGGGATATGAGCACGGCGTGTTAATAATGCATGCTGGGGATGCGGAGGCCAGATTCGAGCGGGCTGATTGGCGGTTTCATCTGATCCGCACTAATAGAGGCCTTGATGGGGGCGTCGTCTTGTCTCGTCTGCCACGAAGATGAAGTATATTGCAGTATATTCACGCGCTGTCTTCCAAACGAGCTCTCACCTCCAGACAAGCGAGGGTCGCGTTTTTTAATCAAAAGCTACGCCAGCCCGCCCGCCCGCCAAATCTAATTAGAATATGTGGGCGTGGCCAAGGTGAGTAGGGGCTTAGCGGCTGCAGAAAGAGGGAAGCCGCAGGAGTGGCGTTGTGTTGTGTTGTGTTGTGTTGTGTTGTGTTGTGCAAGGCATTCCAAACGCCTCCTCGATGCTAATCGTTAGCCTCTCTATGGCGTTCCGCACTGTTTGTTAGCCTTAAGCTAACCAGACTAAAAGCGACAGTATACGCTTGGTTTAAATACACAAGACGGCTTGTAACTGACAAATTAATACATTAGGTCATGAGGCACCACTTTCATCAAGTTAAATGCAGTTTTACTATTTTTTATTATTTTTTAAAGGTGTTTTACTGAGAAAAATGTGCCTCCTTTTTCCTCCACTGTTATTTGTTCATTGCAGAGGATAAAGAACCCATTCCCATGAGTATTGTATATTTCTGCACTGTTTGCGTTAAGATAGCTGTTGCGTAAAAAGGGTAACAACACCGCTACATAGATGCTAATTGTTAGAAGGGTGACGATATATGGATATCGCAATTTATCGCGATACTTTGTCTCCCAATAGATTATTGATACGCTATAATGTGTCATTACTTATTGAGCAATTATTTGTCGGACCACTAGGGGGAGCGTCTCACAAGAGTGGCGGGGAAATGGACGCAAGTCTTCAGGCGAAGACAAACAGCGTTTGTGTTAAGATATGTTGCGGAAAAGGGCAACAACATTACTACACGGATGCTAAGTGTTAGCGCACGCGTGTTTCCGGTTTTGAAAACGTGATTCTTTTTTATTTTTTTCATATCTGTGATGATAAACTTGAACCGAAAATGTTAATATAACATCTGGAAGCCTCTTTTTTTTTTTTTTTTTGAGAATTTATTGAGATGGATTCGGTTGAGCGTCGGGTGTTAAAGTTGACGACCTGTCCCGGCTTTCCACTCGCCCCCTTTCACACAAATTGTCATCTCGCCTGATACTGGATGAGCGTGTGTACGCGGAGGCGGTCCAAACGCCTCAGTAAGCCGCAGCGATATTAAGCTGACGATTGTAAAGTCAAAAGTCATAAAACAAAACAAAACAAAAACAAAAACAACCTTAAGACAGCTCATATCCTGGAGGAGGAAAAAAAAAAAAAAGAGAGAGAGAGTGTTCCGCATGAAAGAATCTGTGATTGTCGCCTGCTGCGTGAAAACGACGAGCAATGCGGCGGTGGCGCCGAAGAGGGCAAACGGGATCAAGCGGGAGGCGGCAAACGGATGAAGACGGAGAAAATAAAGACAACAATAACAACACGCAAAAGTACACCAGCCACCAAAAGGTAAAGAAAAAGCAATAAAGCTTTATGAAGTTGCGAGCCAGCGACTTTGTTTTTTTCTTTTTTTTTTTTGCGCCGTCAACAGCAGCCGTAAACGCGGCCGTTTAATGCGCCCCGCGGTGCCGCATTATCGTCCCTCGTCTTTATGAATATTATCATTTATTCATTAGCGCTTGGATCTGCACATCTCAACACCTTCAGCCACCAACAAGGGACACGGACGGAACCGCGCTTGTGTGGAAGGGGGTTGCCAAGGTAAACAGCAGACAGCGTCACTTTGATTTGAAAGCAATTGTTGCCGTCACAACCGGATAGCGACGACGTATCAGATTCAAAGACGCTGTGTTGCACTTGTGCCATTTGCCCACGTCATTGGCTTCTGCGTGAAAGGTACCGATGAATTCAATCCTGATCTCTTGCGCCACACTTGGGGAAAATTGTGTGAAAGTGACTAAGAGGCAATTAATCGGGCTCACTCACTTGAATCTGTAGCCCCTTTCACACTACCTATGAAAACGGAGGATTTTTTTTTTTTGCTATTCTGTGTGTTATGTATTTTACTATATACATTTTTTTAAATTAAATAGAGCAATTAAGCATTATTGTATTTTTTTGGTCAAATATCGCAATCAGCCCAAAAAATAAAAAATAAAAAATCCATAAATAAATTTTCCAGAAACTCTGTGTGAAAGGGAGCAGATTGGGTTGTAGACATTAACCCATAGTTAAAAGCTAGCAAAAAAAAAAAAAAAGCTAGCATAACAGAAGGGCTAAGCATGCACGCACCGATATCGTAGGCCAGGAAGTTGGCGGCGGAGCATTTGGCGCCGTTGCCGAGCGCCGTAGTGCGTGATCCCGCCAAACGCCAGCAGGCGTCCCGCTCTCACGCACAATCAGCCTACACGCACGCACGCACACACAGCAGAGAGTTCAATTAAGTGCGTGCGTGTCCGTGGTGCCATGTTACTAAGAGCGTGTGTCTGGATGCATTTCCTCCCATGGTGGTCGACCCCCCACACGGCCCCCCCAACCCCAGCCCTCCACACACGCTTAAGATGAACCCAGTTGGGGGTCATGGGTCAGCTACGTGACCCCGCTCGCAGCTGCGTGGTCTTCTTCATTAACGGAGACAAATGTGAGCTTACATCAGACACGACGCATCAGCAAAAAAAAAAAAAAAAAACGTGCTTAAAGGGATACTTGACTCATTGAGCCATTTTCAGCAGTAAAAAGTTCATATTTTTGGCAATAATTAACTCATTCACGGCCAGCCCAGTTCAAATGGAACTTTGACGTCTATAACCGTCAATGGCAGGGAATGTCTATTTTTCATGTACAATTAATAACTTTTTTTTTTTTAAAGTCATTTTTCTACTTGCTGTTGACTTATGATGACATCACCTGTGCTAACAACCAATCAGGGCTCAGTTTGCTGACCAAATCCCAGAAAAAGAAGTGAGCCCTGATTGGACGTTAACCTGCTTTCCTCAGCACACGTGATGTCATCATCAGTTGACAGGAAGTTGAAAAAAACAAAACAAAAAACTTTTTGAAGTTATTAATTGTACATGGAAAAATAGTGAAGTTACCACATTAATTATAGACAAAAATATGAACTTTTTATTCCTGAAAATGACTGAGTCAAACATCACTTGGCTCACTCAGACCCTTCAAAATTGGAATGACATCATTGTATCGTGAGGTAGCCAGAGGTTCCCACCCCTAAGTTCTGCTCTGTTGACATTTATATTCTTGCTGAAGAAAAGTAAATCAAAAATTACGCTTTTTCGTTGGCTTTTCGCAGCCGAATCGGTCACACGGAAGTGCGCAATGACGCAAAGTAAAATTCGATGCGCTCACTATTTTTTTTAACGGCGTGACAAGGAAGTAGATTTTAAAATGTGAATTTTGCCATTGGACTTTTGCAATATACAACATTCTCACTTGATGAAGTTAAAAATTAATAAAGAAATATTTCACTAAAAAAAAAAAACAACAAAGTTTGCAGCTAGATTGCTGTGACATTTCCTAACACTAAACCTGAAGAGAATTTTAAGAGATGACAATTAAAAAGAAGGATAAAAGCGATGACTCAGCAAAAGGTATGAAAAGAAGAAAACCAAGAAGGTCAACGCTGCCTGCTTTGCTCCGGCGACTAATTGACGTTGACTGGAGGATGAGGAGGAGGGAGGATGAAGGAAGGGGTCAAAAGCTGCATGGGGGGCGGGGTTACACTGCGGGTAAACCAGATGAGAAGAAGAAGAAGAAAAAAGAAAAAAGATGACAAGAAGGAAGACTCATTCATCTTTGTGTCCTAGCAGCCTAATGACCAATTTTTTGTGTGCGCATTTGTGCAAGCCAACACTGCCCTCTACTGGAAAAACAGGCAACACACAACCAAAACGTCTGTGCAAGAAACTATAAATATTCATGAAATGTCTTTAAAAAAAAAAAAAAAAAACATTTATAGAGTGTAAAGTTCTTAACGTTAAATGGATATAGAGAAATAAATAAATAAAAAAACAAAACTTACTGATGTCGTCACTGTCTATTTACGGATGTTACACAGTTGACTTTCTGGTGATGTCATCGTCAACTTATTGACCTTTGTCACAGTCTATTTGCTGGTGTTTATAGTGTTAGTGTTAATTTCGTCAACAAAAAATACAAATAATTTTGTCAACATACTTTTTATAAGTAATTACTTCTTTGTAAGTCATAACCTTTGTAAGTCATTTTTGTAAGTAATTACCTTTTTTAAGTAATTACTTTTTCAAGTAATTACTTTTTGTAATTAATTACCTTTTTGTAAGTATTTTTTGTAAGTAATTACTTTTTTGTCATTTATTTTTTGTAAGCAATTGCCTTTTTTTTTGTAAATACCTTTTTTGTAAGTAATTACTTTTTTTTTTTTTTTTGCTACATAAAAGGCCCGACATAAAATTTCAAAGAAATCTTCTGACCTGGTAGAAAGCCAGCGAGTGTCCGTATCTGAAGTCAGGACCCCCACTTGTCCCACGTGCACCTCTGCAGGTCGTAACTGGAGGCAGAGGCGGCAAGCAAAGAAAAATGCGCGTGAAAAATTGGAAAATGGCGTCCAGCTGCCAATTTGCGCTTACTTGATGACCATGTGGTAGTGGGAGGAGTCGAAGGAGGAGCCGCCCACCACCCAGCGTGCACCACAGCCTGCTGGGACTGGACGGCTAGAGAACAGTCCGGACCTACACACACAAATACATTAATGATAATAATAATAATAAAAATACTACTTGATTTAATTTGGGAGAAAAAAAAAAGTCAACGCTTGCATTTTGATTGAAAAGCTTTTGTTGTGATTTTCATTGTTGTCCAGCAGAGGGCAGTGACTTACTCTTATTAACAGAAGCAGCAATTTGTCAACATTTTGTCATAAAGTAAGTGTTTATTATAGCTTTGGAATTTTCATTTATGTTTTTTGATTTCGTTTTGGGTTTTGTTTTTCAAATTTAGTGAGTTTTAATCAAGTTAGTTTTAATTGTGCACAATATTTAAAGACTAAAATAGATTGACTAAATGATGTGACAAATATTGTCAGTTTAGATTGTTAATGTGTTCCTATTTATCATTAAGACTGTTTTTTGTTATTGTGATTGATTTGTGAACAGCTAAAAAAGAAACCAAAGCGAAGCTAACTTTGTTAGCACGACTGTACTGACGTCACCGGCAAGCGGGAAGGCGCTTTAACCTATTTATTTATTTATTATCCCACTCTTAAAGTATCATGTTTCACTATTTTTAGGTTTATTTACCGTTTTACAATTTTAATCCATACATTACTTACTTTACGTTACTTTGAACAATCGCAAACGTACAATTTCCGGACAATCCTGTAGCGTGACGTCATCCGCAGGCGACTCCGACCCAACGCGAAGAACCCGATCGATCACATCTGACACCGTCTTGTTCGACTTCAGTTCGAATTGGATGTTGACTTTGGAATTAATAAAGAGGAAACAAATATCTGACACCGACCGAACACTATTTCGATGGCGTGTCGTCCAGTGTGAGCACTCGAGTGGTTTTGTGTCCACGGACCTCCCAGGTGGCGGCTGCACATCCTCGCCGCATGTGTGACGTATTTCCTGCGTGCGTGCGGCGAGACCGGAGGGAAAAAAAAAAAAAAAAAAAAAAAATCAACACCCGTGAACCAGCTGCGGCTGGAGGCGACCTGCCGCGTGGATCCCCGCCCCTCCCATCCCCTCCTTCCCCGCCTCTGTTGCGGCTGCCAGACACGCCGGACGTCAAACCCAACTCACCCCACCTCCCTTCCATACACAAACATTTGCCCGTGCGGGGAGTTGATCAGGTTTGTTTGCTCCGTTTTTGCTGGGATTACTGATGCACTTTGCAGCCCACGTATGAGACACCTGTAAGCGGTGATTGAGGACTCCTCATCGGCCATGGCGGTGTTCAACGGGCAGCTGCGCATCCGGATCTGCGAGGCGCTGGACCTGAAGCCCACCGCGTGGTCCCTGCGCCACCACGCGGCGGCGGCGGGCGCCTCGGCCAGGGGCTTCCTGCTGGACACGTACGCGGCGCTCAACGTGGACGAGTCTCGCGTGGGGCAGACGTGCACGCGCACGCGCACCAACAGCCCGGCGTGGCACGACGACTTGAGCGCGGAGGTGCGCGACGGGCGCGCCATCGAGCTGGCCGTCTTCCACGACGCGCCCATCGGCTACGACGACTTCGTGGCCAACTGCGTCATCCGCTTCGAGGACCTCCTGCAAGGCGGAAGTCAACACTTTGAGGAGTGGGTAAGAGCGCCGCCGCCGCCGACGAGACGCGACGAGACGCCAGAATCGCGTCGCCAGTTAATTGCTTTCCATTTGTTTGGCTTTTGTTTCAGTCACGTGATTTTGGGTTTAATAGCTTCCTGGTTTGTCACGTGACCTAACAGCATGTGTTTCAGCACGTTTCATTGGCCTTCTTGTGGAATTAACTCATTCACTCGCCGCCATTTCCACATTTCGCAATCCTGTTCGCTCCCGGCTGTTTTACTGGATTTTGACTGATTTTGTAAGGCCCACAGAATATTGTGTTCAATTGCTATAAAAGAAAAGAAAGATGAAAGTCTCTTCTTTCATCAGGAAAAAAAAGTATGTTTCTATCTGTTTCTGTTTTGCAGCAATTAGCATTAGAAGAGAGCTAAGTTTCATCAGTTTTCACAAATCTTTTTAAAATTGTAAGCAATTGAGCTATTTTTCTAGATGGCCCTGGTTGATCTGCTTTGCTCTGCTGCCACCTGCTGGTCGTTTGTGTAATAACTACCATTTCTGCAACCGTTCTTTGCAGTTGAGAGGCTGCATCAAAGCCTTCTGTATGCTCTAGCATAAAAACAAAAACAAAAAAACATATAAATACATCTTTGTGACACTTAGAACATAAAAAACGTATTTATACGTCATTGGGAGTAAATGAGTTAATTGTCAACATCGACATTTTCATGATGGAGTTTGATACGAACACTCGATCTTGTTTTCAATCGGCTATACTGCCTAACGATACGATTCCTTATCAATTCTCTATTGTTGATGATGTCATTATCTTTACATGTATCGCGATGTGATCATATAAAAGATGGTTTGCAAATTTGCATAGTATCCGTGCCATATGGGTAAAATTAGGGCTGCAATCGATTTAATCTGTTTATTATTTTTTCGGTTAATCAATAAATCAAACTTTAAAATACTTTTAAAACTTCCATCCTTTAAAAAAATCAAATACAATTTTTCAAAATTGACAGCAGAAGCCAAATTTATTTGAATTCAGTCGCTGGTTTCGTGTCAGAAAATCGGCAAATGTCTTATTTTGAAAGAACACAAAGATTTGCTTCCACGGAGGACTTCAGAAATCAAAATATTTACTGCTGAGAGGCTAAAAGTTGAAGGATTAAATACCGAAATATATGTTTCATGAAGTTCTCATATTATCAACATGATCATTTGTGTTCTTTCAAAATCCCGTCTTACCGTACCAAAAATGGCCGCCACTCCTGATAAGCGTCTTCACGTGATCCTCAAACGCTTTTCTTGTTACAACTCGTACTTGACCTCCTCTTGACCCCCGTTTCCCCTGTGGGGGTGCGCCGGCCTCGCTGTGTGCGCGTTTACGTCTAAAAATAAAAGCAGCATGTTGCAAGCTGCACTTCCTGTTTTCCCAGAGAAAGAAAGGAGGGAAAAGAAGGTGCACGTCTTCTGTCAACAAATTTGTCTTCCTTAAACACGATTGTCATGCAACATGTTAGCTACATCGTCGATTGTTTCATTTTAGAAACCGTGACACCATTTTGTTTTTTGTGTAACATTGCAAAAGGAAATAAATAAATTACTTCAATATTAATCTAATTTACTCCCCAAAATGTCTAAACATGTTCTAGTTTAAATGTTTTAAGTGTCCCAAAGACGTATTTATATGTTTGTTTGTTTTTTAATATGCTAGAGCATAGCGAGAAGCGAGAAGGACAAGAGAGTGAAAACAAGGCAGGGCGGATGCGCCCGTGACGCACGACCGCCTCTCAACGCTGACACACTCCAGAACGCAACGCACGCATACGCATAAACACACGAACCGCTCTATAAACACACAACGGCAGAACCAACACGAGAGCAAAACAAATCTTGATTTGCGTTGGCACCGGAACGCAAAGTGCAACTTCGAGCTCGGACCCTTCACATAAGAGTTGAATTCATTCCGTCATCATGCTTGTAACTCAAAACACAAACAAACGTCTCAAATCATCTCCCTCCATTGAAGTGAATACAAATGCGATCAATCTGTTTCTGCCACCCAAAGAAGAAAAAAAAATGCTTTTCATTAGAAAAGTAGCACACCTTATCAAATTTTTATTTCATAATTTCATTTATTTATTAATTATTATTATTAAATGTATTTTTTTATTTGGATTTTCTATAAACTTATTTTTTATCAGTTTTAAATGTTTTTTTATTTATTTCATTTTTTAATCTCATATTTGACCTCATATTTTGCCTCATAATTATTTGACATATTTTTCATTTCATAAAGTTTAATTATGTTTATTTCTATTTTTTATTAATTTGATGTTTTGATTTTCAATAGAAAATGTATTTTATTTTTTTAATTTATTACATATTTTTACATCATATTTTTTAATACTAATTTATTTCGTAATTTTATTTATTATTATTATTATTTATACTTGTTAAAATTAATTTTGATATTTTGATTTTCAATAAAAATATTTTTTATTTAATTTTTTTTTATTGATCTCGTTTTTTACTTCATATTTGACCTCATAAAAACATCAAGTTATGACATAATTAAATAGAAAGTGAAGAATAAGAGACTTTTTTTTTTTTTTTTGGCACATTTTCTGCTTCTTTTTCCAAGTGTATTTATCGTTGTAAGTGAACGATATGAAAATGACCCCAAAAAGGTTGAAGGGCAAACGTGACATCACAAACGTGGTTAAGAAGTGCGTGCGTGCGCGTGTGTGTGTGTCACTCCATAATCATGTTGTGTGTGTGTGTGCGTTTCCTTCCCCAGCCGCCGTCGCTATATTTGTGCACGTGCACGTGCATGCGCGTGTTCACAGGAAGGGAGGCGACGCCTTTGGGACGTTGACCTTTTTTTTGTGTTGTTGTTTTTTGTTTTTTTTTATCGCTGCCGTGACGTCATCGTTAAATACTCCGGTCTCCTCCCACATTCCAAAGACATGCATGGCAGGTTAATTGGCCCCTCCCAATTGTCTGGAGGTGTGGATAGTTGTTGGTCTCTGTGTGCCCTGCGATTGGCTGGCGACCAGTTGAGGGTGTCCCCGCCTACTGCACAGTGCCCATCGCCAACTGAGATAGGCTCCAGCACCCCCCGCGACCTTTGTGAGGAATAAGCGGCCAAGAAGATGGATGGATGTCTTTTTTTTTTGCTTGCATTTTAACAAGCAGTTGTCAAGTTTTTAAACCTCGGACGAATCGATGGCGAACTTTGACCTCGACGTGCCGGATTTGCACAACATCAGCACGAAAGGGGTTTGAGTGAATTGAATGTGGAAAAATCCATCCGGCCGTGACTTGCGGATTATATGTGGTTGGAATGAATGTGCAAAATGTCTTTGCGATTGTTTTTTCGCCCGTCGGCCATGCTTGGCGGAGGCGAACAAACAAAGGTTTCATCTTTTGCCCGACAACCTAAACAACGAATCGATCGATCAGCGGACCCTCACAAAAGCAGTCCAAAGTTTCTCAGCCTGGTTACATCGCGTCTGCTTTCCGTCTCGTGTTTACACATGCTGACATCTTCGCTCTCTTCTTTGTGTGTGTGCGTACTTGGATGCCATTGCGACCGATTTCAATAAATGGCGCCCTCTGGCGGCCCACCCGGAATTGTCCCACTCATCTCTCACATCTGCTGTGTTGAAAGAAATTTCTGTTGTTTTTTTTTAAATCCTGATCTTCCTCACTGTGTCACCTTGACAGGTGGACCTGGAGCCCGAGGGGAAGGTGTACGTCATCATTGATCTTTTGGAGTCGTCCACTGAAGGTACAGATGGTTTTTTGTTTTTGTTTTGTTTTTTCTAGGAAACCAGTTTCTGGAATCCAACTGACGTAAATATTTGTCAAAAATGTTTTAGTGTGCTCACTAATTAATATATATATATATATATATTTTTAGAATCAATTAATCTATTGATTATTTAATCAACTCATCTGATTCATTTTATTTTTCACGTTTATTGATCAGACTCAGGTCCACATGACAAACACACACAACATATAAAAGAGGGGGAAAAAATACAGAATAATAATGTAATGCAGAAGCATTTTTTTTCCTTGATTACTGTTTATTAGCCAGTTTATTATTTTGTACTTGATATTCGTAAAGGGCTTGTATGTCTTGCTCCACATCCGTTTGCTTTCATTTTTGCTCTAGCGCTGTCATATGCTGCCATCTAGTGGACATGTGCTCAATGTGCAGTTGTCATTTCCGCCTCAAGCATACCTTGCGCCTTTTGTTTGTTTGTTTGTTTTTGCTGCTGCATAGCGGCGCCGGCGATCGGCGCGGCCGAGGAGCGCGTCTTTCGCCAGCGTCTGCGTCCCAGGAGGCGGCGCGGCGCCCTCCGCCGCAGGGTCCACCAGGTCAACGGCCACAAGTTCATGGCCACCTACCTGAGGCAGCCCACCTACTGCTCACACTGCCGGGACTTCATATGGTCGCTCTCACGCACGATCCTTTACGATTCCCCGCTGTACATTCACTTTGCTTGTCATGGAAATCGAAACAAACAACTTTTGTTTGTTTGTTTGTTTGTGTGGCCTTCAGGGGCGTGTTGGGCAAGCAGGGCTACCAGTGTCAAGGTAGGAAAGATGTCCGTGATGATTGTTCCTGCGCCGGTTTCATGTGTTGTGGGAATGCTGAAGCGTACTTTTTTTTTTTTTTTTTTTGCCACATGATAACTCCCATTTAATACTTTACACCGTTCAAATTTCAACTAGTTTCAAAAATTGACCCCTCCCGGGCTATATATCGTCTGATTCTACATTCCTTATAGTATTTGCACAATTTAATGTTTTTTTTTTTTCCCCCCCATTCATTTTCAATGGGACAGACAGTGAAGTTTTTCTAAGTGTCACTTCCAAACACATCAATTATCATCACTAGCAGGTGTCTGATACTTCTCGGCGTTGTCCAGTAACCAGGAGATGATCATTTTCTTAATTTATCGACAAGCATTCCACATGCATTCAAATCTTAGCATTCAGCATTCCCGCGCAATTTCTCCACAAATTGCCTTTATCCTAATTGTTGCGTTTGTGTCGCAGTGTGCACGTGTGTGGTCCACAAGCGCTGCCACGAGCTCATCATCACCAAATGCGCCGCCATGAAGAAGCAGGAGGACAAAGTGGAGGAGGTGAGCGCCACCTCCTTGTCCTCCTTCTCCTCCTCGTCCTTCATGTTGATTGATTGATTGATTTTGTTTCCAGCCTGCGGCCTCGCAGCGCTTCAGCGTCAACTTGCCGCACAAGTTCCGCATCCACAACTTCAAAGTTCTCACCTTCTGCGACCACTGCGGCTCGCTGCTCTGGGGTCTGCTCAGGCAAGGCCTGCGATGCAAAGGTACCGACGATGGCGCCGCGATTGCGAAGTTGCATGTGAGCAGACCGAACGAGATAATTGCCAAAAAAAGTCAAAGAAACGCTTGCAATCGTCGTGTTTCATTCTTTCAGATTTATTTTTTATTTCTTTTTGGTGGCCGTGGCTAAAATGGCGCTCGTATTTATTTATTTAGCTAGTTAATTAGTTCATTTTATTACTATTACTTTTTAAAATTATTTATTAATTCATTTATTTATTTATTTATCAAAAGTAGTCAACTAATAATTCAAATACAGCTGCATGACCCACTTTGTTTGGACATGAGTCATGCTTATTTATGTCTTTATTTATTTTAATGAATTCATTCATTTATTTATTTATTTATGTATCAAAAGTAGTGCTGTCAAAGTTAAAGCGTGAACTAATTAATGAATTAAAATACCGCTGCATGACCCACTTCACTCGGACATGAGTCACGCTTATTTATTCACGTATATATTTATTTATTTAGCTAATTAATTATATCGGTCGTTAATTAGCGTGTGCAGTGGATCCAAAAAAAAAAAATGTTGAAGACGTCCTCATAACATAAAATGTCAAAAGAATAAACACAACCTCTTTAAATTTGGCAGGCAAAAAAAAAAAAAAGTGTTTTTAATTCTGCAATTAATTGTGATTAATCAAAATTCTAAAATGTGGTTAATCTAATTTAAAAAAAAAAAAAGTAATTGTTTGACAGCTCTAATCAAAAGACAAATTTGCCACAAACGGAGTTCTTCAAGCTGGTGTGGACGCTTTAGAGCGCCTCGTTGTCAACCCGGTAGGACGTATTTCTGTGAAATGGACTGTACAAGAGAAGCAAAATATTGAGTTGATTTTGGCTTGACGAGGATGCGTGTGCGTGCGTGTCAGCGTGCAAGGTGAACGTGCACAGACGCTGCGAACGCAACGTGGCGCCAAATTGCGGCGTGGACGCGCGCGGCATCGCCAAAGTCCTCTCCGACCTGGGCGTCACGCCCGACAAGATCTGCAACAGCGGGCGCAAAAAGTCGGCGCGCCCGCAGGTAGGTGGGCGTCGGCCTCCGCCGGCCAATCGGCTTTTGCGCTTCGTGTTGCCCTTTTCCCTGCACGTCAGGTTGCGCAATCTCGTGGACGATTGACTTGTTAACTCTGCTTGCCAAAAATCAAAAGCTTTGTGATTTCAATTCATTGTCATCATTTCCAAAAAGAAAAATGTGAACATTTGCGAATTTGTTTCAACGTAAAATGATTCCTGCAAAGGGGAAAATGTTGATGCTGAATTCCTATTTATTTCATTTAGCAAAAGTAAAAATGTTTAACTACTTTTGTAAACCTTTTTTTTTTTTTTTTGATGATGATTTTGTTTTTGTGGAGTGTTGTAGTTGAAAATTGTAACGGAATGTCGTCCGTCCGTCCGTCCGTGCAGGTTCCCGAGGTCGACGACCCCGAGCGTCTTCCCGCCTTAGCTCAGACCCAAGAAGACCCATCCGGGTCGGCCCCCACCTCGCCGCGTGACCCAGGTCCTACCCGCCAGTCAGGATGAAGACCACCATCATCATCATCATCATTCCCTCAATTTTGACATTTTTTTTTCATTTTGCGTACGTTTCCGCAGACGCGAAGCATCTGGAGAAGATCCACAAAGTTCTCTCCTTTGACCAGCGCGGCGCCGAGCGGCGGGAAAACGGCGAGGTCAAGGGTCACGCCGCCGCCGCCCGGCCCAACCGAATGCACCTGGGAGACTTTGTTTTCATCAAAGTGCTGGGAAAAGGAAGCTTCGGAAAGGTTGGCGCTTTCGTCACTGTCGGGGCGGGAGGCGGGGTTCGGGGTTAAGCCCCGCCCTCCGCTGACTCTTTGTCCCGCTTGAAGGTGATGCTGGCGGAGGCGAGGGGCGGCGAGGAGGTTTTCGCCGTCAAGGTGCTGAGGAAGGACGCGATCGTGCGGGACGACGACGTCGGCTGCGCGCGGACGGAGAAACGCGTCCTGGCGCTGGCCCGACGACATCCTTACCTGACGCACCTGCGCTGCTGCTTCCAGACCAAAGTGAGAGCGCGCGTGCGTGCGTTGCGCATGCGCCGCCGGCAGGGGGCGCCAAATGGCCGTCTGCGGTGTCGCAAATAGCAGCAGCCACATTCATGACTTCAGTTGTCAATAAGTTATGATAAAATATTCACATCAGCCATCTGAAGTCTCTGAACAAAAACAATTTCACTCTCAACAGTATTATGAATTAGTGCTGTCACTCTCCAATATTTTTAGAATCAATTATTCAGTCGGTTAATCCACCAATCAGATGATAATAATAATAATAAGAATTATAATATGGTAACAATTATTTTTCATGTACAATTAATACCTTTAAAATATTAATAATATTAATAATAATAATGTGGTGACCATTATTTTTCATGTACAATTAATACCTTTAAAAAATTCATAATAATAATAATAATAATAATGTGGTAACCATTATTTCCCATGTACAATTAATACTTGTGAAAATATAAATAAAAAATAATAATGTGGTGACCATTATTTTTCATGTACAATTAATACCTTTAAAAAATTAATAATAATAATCATAATGTGGTGACCATTATTTTTCATGTACAATTAATACCTTTAAAAAATTAATAATAATAATCATAATAATAATCATAATGTGGTGACCATTATTTTTCATGTACAATTAATACCTTTAAAAAATTAATGATAATAATAATAATGTGGTGACCATTATTTTTCATGTACAATTAATACCTTTAAAAAATTAATAATAATAATAATAATAATAATAATGTGGTAACCATTATTTCCCATGTACAATTAATACTTGTGAAAATATAAATAAAAAATAATAATGTGGTAACCATTATTTTTCATGTACAATTAATACCTTTAAAAAATTAAAAATAATAATCATAATAATCATAATAATAATAATAATAATAATGTGGTGACCATTATTTTTCATGTACAATTAATACCTTTAAAATATTAATAATAATAATAATAATGTGGTGACCATTATTTTTCATGTACAATTAATACCTTTCAAAATAATAATAATAATAATAATTATAATAAAAGTGGCACAGCAGCATTTGAGATTTGCCAACTTGATGTTTTATTGTCAAGTCTGTTGAATTGAATTCTCAAAAAAAAAAACAGTCAAAGTTCCTGCGGTATTACATCATACGTAGAAATGCAGCGCACGCATTCCTTTCATCATCCGTCCGTCCGTCCATACGTTGAGTGGGGGTCACTGTAAGGTCGTCGCGGCAACAACTTCCTGCCGGATGTTGCGTCTAACGCGCGTTGCATAAGTGTTCCCGCCGTGGAATGTACGCACGCGTTACGTATGCCGACTCGTTTGCTTTGCTTTGCTTTTGTTTTCCATCGGAGCCTGACGGCGCTGAGACGCGGTCGCAGGTGCGAGCGCTCGTCCGTCGACAGCCTGAACCGACTCGGCGTCGCTGTCCGACGTCGCCGCTTCAACTTGCGTCATCAGTCGTGTCCACAGTGTAAAAAACAAAATGAAAATTGAAACAAAAATAAAGTTCGCCAGTAAAATAAAAAGAAGTGCCTCCAAAAGAAAACAATCAACTGAAACAAACGATAGCTTACGTGAGAAAATTGTTTTCATTTCATATGAAATTCTGTTTTTTATTTTGGTATTACTGAAAAAGCCGTACGGACAAAAGAATTTGTTCGGGAATTGTAGTTTGCTTTATTGCGCAATGCTTATTTTTGAAATCAACAATCCTACTTAGATATTTTTGAAAATAATAATAATAATAATAAAGCTAATACTAACCCTAATAAAAAATAAAATGGAAATTGAAAAAATAAAAGCTCCTAAAAATGAATAAATCTGTTTTACAAACAAAATGAAACTAGCTGAATTTGGAAAACCAAATAAAAAGTAACAATGATAATAATTTTTATTATTATAGTTGTAGAGAAGCAAATAAATCTAAAAAAAAAAAAATCTTCAAATATTTGAATTTGCAGGCGTTGATTGCATTCTGATAAATATATGAATGAAAGAGATGAATCCACTTTTGTTGCTTCCATTTGAATCCGGATCGGTTTCCAAACATGTTCCAGTGTGTCTCGATTCAGTCGCAATCCAGTTTCGTTTCTATACGTGTTCTTAATCCAGTTCTGTTTTGAATGCGTATCGTGTTGATCTAGTGCAAAACATCTGAATGATGGTGTCAAATCCCAATGAAGAGCGACGCAACAATCCATCATTTCTCTTTCCTTTACCGGGAAACCAAACGAGCGGCAAAGGTCACATCGTTAACGTCAATTGCGAGCAATTGGCGGCGGTCCCGAAATTTCAAATGAGCGCAAATGTTTATTTTCTCGGAAGGTTCTGGAACACTGCGCGATGGCGTCTCCTGGAAAAATGATGGATTCCTGTTATGTCGCTCGCGCAACAAACACAAACAACGCGCACACGCGCACGCTGGGTGGGCGACGAGAGCGAGCGGGAGGTCACATGACGTGTTCGCACATGCCCGGCGAGTCGCCATCACGCACGCACGCTCTGGCTTCAGACAAAGGGATTGTGGCTGCTTATGTAACATTTTTGATACTTATCGTGTGTATTATATGGAGCCGCCGACGCGCACGCGCGCGCACACGCGCGCACACACGTCATGTGATCACAATAAGCAGGCCCTCAGAGACACATTGTATACCTTCACACACACACTTCCTGGTTTGGAGGTGTTGCATAACGTCTGCTCAGCGGAATAATACGCACGAGGTCACCCGTCGGAGCCTGGGACTTTTTTTTTGTTTTTGTATTTCATAATCCACTTGTAATGCGTTCGCTTGCGTGCGTTTGGTCAGGCAACCAATCACGGCTCGGTTTGCTCACGTCACATGACCGGACCCGGAAAACAGGTGAGCCGTGATTGGTCCTTTCTTGTCAACTCATTTTCATTTTTTTTTTTTTTTCCCCCGAATACGCCTAAAAAAAAAAAAAGGTGCTTTTCTGTTGGCTGCTGCGAGATGGCGACGTCACTTCTGTTAATATCCAAATAAATCGACTTAAAATCACGTTTAAAAACTATCCCCAAATTCCCATGCTTTAAATTCATTATCAAAGACTAAAACGGAGGACATTTTTGCTATAACAATAATTAGTTTTGGAAACATCAAATGTAGTTTCAGTTAGTTTTTGTTTTTATTTTATTTTTCCATCAATGAAATTGTTTTTATTTTATTTTAGTTGAACTAAAATCTAACCTTGATCATAACAAAGCATCAGAAAATATTCCTGGCATGAAAAAACCAAACATTTTCATGTATCCCAGTGGCAATAACATCTGCAACTCAAAAAAGGAGAAGAGAAGAAAACTTGTGAAATCCCGCCCCCATCTTCCATCAATATACACATCACATCATTCATGTAACTTCTGCTTCCCGAATATTAATATTCATATTCCATCCATTCCAGTCCGACTGGTCAACAAAGCGCATTTAGAAAACTGAAACATTACGAACAGATACAGTTGCATCCAAATCATTTGTACAATTTTACAATACCAAACAAAAGTCATACAAACATGTTAGAGTATCATCAATACCCACAAAATTATGGAATGGAACATATCAGCAAGATAAGGCAAAAAATAAATACATAAAACAAACAAACATGACATCATATCACGTTTTTTTTTGGGGGGGTCCCGTTAACTTTTGTACCATAGCCCCGCCCACTCCCCCCTTCTTCCTCCTCCTCCTCGTTGCAATCAAGTGTGGCTTCTTCTTATCGGCCTAATTACCTCCACAGAAATGTAAATACGCTTACGCAACGCCGGCAGAGGCGGCGGGCGGCCGCATTCCACCTCGCACACCAAATGGCAGACTGGAGAAGTACAAAAAAATAATAATAAGAATAAAGTCTCTTCCATGACTCTGACGGTTGTCTTTTCAAGTCCTGATTTGGTCAAAGATTGGATATGGAAAATGATTTTAATGAGCTGATCTTTTTACGGATCAAAATGAAATGAAATCTCCAATTAAATAATAAACCTGTTTCCACAAACAAATTGGAACGAAATTAATTTTATAAAACAAAAGTCAAAACGAATTGAGTAACTATAGTAAAAGTAACTATATCATTATTATTATTATTATAAATACTAATAATAATTATTATTGTTATAAATAATTATAATTAATAATATAATATAATAATAATAATAATAATAATAATAATAACACTAATAATAAGAATTGTTATTATTATTATAGTTGTGGAGATGCAAATAAATCTAAAAATATATATATATATATATAAAAAAATAGTATTAGCAGGAGAAATGTTTAAAGAAGTAGTTAAACATTTTTATTTTTGCAAAATTAAATAAATAGTAAAAAAAATTATTTTCTTCCGTACATGCTAGCACAAGTCTAAGATGAGCTCACACTAATAAAAAAACAAAACAAAACAAGCTGAAGCAACAAACGGTCATGAAACAATCACGACAATGGCGATGACTGTTTGCGGCTTGAAAGTGCTGGCGGGCAAAACCGGTTAGCTCATTTACCGCCTGCGCTAAATAACTTGTTCATCAGAAATTGTTGTGAAATTGTTATTTGAGTCGTGCCAAGCGTGAAAGGCCAACCAAAGTTGAAAGCTGACTGAGCTCACTGCTGCCATCTTCAGCTAGCGTGTGCAAGCTAGCGCCAATCATGGATATTTCCTGTAGAAATATTGCCTCAATGTTTTCAAATCTATATTTTTTAGCGTCTACATTTATGAGGTCGTGGGACAACTGCGTCCTTTTCCAGAAGCGTTCCCGATTTAGTGTGTGCGGTCTGATGAGTCCGTCACGCTTTCTAGATGGATGTGGAAATGTACCACGTGAATGTCAAACCATTTCTCCAGCTTTTATCAATGGTAATATATCAATCCAAAAGCAAGCACGTGCCTTGGAAAGTTGATCGTCTGCTTTTTGGGGGGTTCCGCAAGGATCAATTTGAGCCCCACTGCTTTTTTTTGGCAACATATTTGCTGCCTGGAGGCTCCATGATGTAGAAAAGAATATTTATGACCCTTGATATTTTTTTGGCATTTTTTTTATGATCCTAGAAATATAGTTTAAAAAATTTATAAATACAAATAAAAATAAATAAATGAAAATACAATTTTTAGAAAAACAAAACAAAACAATTCTGCCCAAGTCACAATGTTTTTTTTAATGGTGCTTAAAAGTAAATGTTTTTTCAACAATAAAAAATATGAATAGGAAAAAAATAACAATACTACTACTACTAATAATATGAGTGGCATGATTTGAGTGTCAAGCCTTTCTAACGACTTTGTGAGAAGTGTTTATTTGCGTTTGATTGGGCGGCGCCTCCAGTCGGAAATTGGGAGCACATTTCAACAAAACGCTTTCCACTTCCTGTTTAAAGTCGCGAGAGAGAGAAAACAGATGTGCCATCCTTCCTTACGTAAGACGCTCGTGTGACGTCACCATGGCAACCAACTGTTTGAACGTCCAACATCGACTTTTCCATGAACCGAGCCAATGGATGAGTGAATTCATGTATTCATTGATTCGACAAAAATTCAATCAATCGCTTTTTTTTTCTTTTTTTTTCTTTTTTTAGATTTTTTTTAATTTTTTTTTTATTTTTTTTTAGATTTTTTTATTTTTTAGATTTTTTTTTCTTCTTTTTGTGGGATAATCTAACCCCTGTTTTTTTTTCGCCAAAAACATTTCTTGGCTGCATATGCCGGATTTGAACTATTTTGTGTCTGGCCTGCTTGCCGCGGAACGTTGGCAAGCGTTAACCGATTAGTGTCGATTGTTGAAGAGACAAAACGCGCTTGGACTTCCTGCTGGGCTCACACAATGGCCCGGACGAAAGATGCTTTCGGGCTCTTTTTATACAGCGCTGTTTATATCGCAACGCGCACACGCATGCACGTGGACTTCCCATATGAAGTAAGAAAGCAGGAATCGAGCGTGCGCGCGCGTGTTGCAGGAAGGGCGTGACGAAAGGTCGCGGAGGGATCCGATCATTGTTGTCTTCTGTCGTTCAGATTTGGTGGACTTTTTTCCTGCAAGTCGACTTGTTCAAAACTCTGCTAACTTGCTGTTAAAGTGAACACAGCTAAGGGCCGCCGCTAACAGACCAAAATATGAGAAACAAACAAACAAACGCTGTTCATGTTGTACCCGATTTGGCCACTTGGGGACACTGTGGTTCCGTGCCTTCTGATACACGACGAAGTTGTCGTCACATTAGAGAGTAAGAAGAGAAAGTCAAGATCAAGTTATGCCAATAAAAGTTTAGTAATGTTAAGACGCTTCCCTGTAAAAAACGTTTTTGTTTGACTCGCCGTTCTTTTGAAGGATAAAAGTGCTGCGAGAAACGCATTAATTAGCATTAGCAAGTCAGGCTGGTGTCGATCATGACGATTATTTGCTCATCTATAAAACAAAGCAGAAATCATTGTCAATCAAATCATTTTTGAATCGAAAATGGATTGCGAAATGAATGGAATGGCTGACCCCAAAAAATCGTGAAACTGCTCATGTGTTGTTGTTTTTGTGCTGTCTCGGAGGAGCGTCTGTTCTTCGTGATGGAGTACGTGAACGGCGGCGACCTGATGTTCCAGATGCAACGCTCACGGAAGTTTGACGAGGCCCGCTCGCGATTCTACGCCGCCGAAGTCACGTCGGCGCTCATGTTCCTGCACCGGCACGCCGTCGTGTACAGGTGAACGGCCACGTCGCGACCCGTTTACCTCCGCCAAGGAAAAGTTTTCACACAGGCGCAACTAGCGGAAATGCGATGACTCAAACACAAAATGCCGCAATTCGGTTCAATTACTGGTTATTTTATTGAGCAAAAAATACAAATCTTAAACTACTTTTTCAAACTGTTTTTTTTTCTTGCAAAATTAAGCAAATATTATTTTGTTAAACTGAAAATTATTTTTTAAATAATAAACAAAAAAATAATAATTTAAAGCTAAAATTTAGATCTGCTCAAAAAACAACAACAACTTTGTGATTTAAATTCTGCAAATAATGGTCATAATTTCCAACAAGAAAATGAAATCAGCATAAAAAGGTGAAAATAATTCTCAAAGGGGAAAATGTTTATGCTCGAATTACTATTTAATTTTGCAAAAATAAACTACTTCTTTAAACATTTTTTGGGGGAGAATTACCACCCAATTGTTGAGCAAATATTTTCTTAAACTGAAAATTATTTTTAAAATAATGAGCACAAAAATATTTCGAGCTAAAATTGATTTCTGCTAAAAAAAAAAAAAAAACCTAACGATCATAATTTCGAAAAAAGAAAATGAAATCAGCATAATTTTTTGGTGCAAAATTTACATCAAAATATGAAGCAAATGTCACTTTGTTAAACTGTTTTTTTTTTTGTTTTTTATAATAAAATAAAAATAAAAAAAATCAAGAATGCGCGCCGGCCCCATCACATGAGATGTTTTGAATGTGTAAATGTTTTCCCCGACGAACGATTGCGTGACATCGACTTGTTTGTAACGAGCGCCGTCTTCATCATCACGTCCGTCAATGATGACTTTTTGACATCCGTCAAAAAAAGTCGCTCTCACCTTTCATCTTTGGTTTCTATGTTTTGACACGCGCGCGCACGCACACACCTTGGCGTGTTCATTTCTGGACACGGGTTTGAATAGCGCTTACATGATGCCAAAAAACACCCGTCGGCCCTCCAAGTTTTTTTTGTGTTTTTTTTGGATGTTCTCTTGCTCTGCCTGCTTTTGCCAGCCACGTTTTCCACACCGCTGGCGCCACCTTCCAGTTTAAGCCCAAAAAAAAAGTGTTCCAAAACAAGATGACATCATTGAAAAGTGTGAATGAAAGTTGACGGCTTCAAACGGGTTGAACGACGAGAAACGGGCAAAATCAACTTTGAAGCAAGGTTATTTTAGTTCACTAAAACTGACGCAAAAAACCTAAGAATTTGATTTTTTTGTTTGTTTTTTTGTTTTTTTGTTTTTTTGTTTTCTGATGACCTGCACCTTTGGAATTCAAATTGCACTTTCAACTGAAGGGCAGCTTTTTTTTTTTTTTTTTTTTCTTTTCTTTTCACAGCGTTCAGAAGAAAGCAATAAAGTTGTCAAAAACACAGACGAGCTTTGTCTGGTGGCTTATTTTCCCGTCCCGGATCCAAATGGCCGCCGTCATCGCGATTGCGTTAACACCTGCAGCTGCGCTCGGCCTGCGGCGACGCCGTCATGAGACGTCTCAATGGAGCCGCGAACAAACGAGATTTATCGCGGCTTTATTGTCGCACGTGTGCTGGGCCAGTTCTGGCCTGCGGGGCCACTTTGGTGCCCGCCGTCTCCTCGCTTTCACGTCGTTCCGTCGAGATACAGTAACACCTGAATTCATTTGCCTTTTTATTTGAACTCATTTGCTCCAAAAACGTATAAATACGTTGTATTTGAAATATGACCGTGCTCCCAAAGACATATTTATATGGTTTGTTTGTTTTTTATGCTCGAGCATACAGAAGACTTTGATGCAGCTTCCGAACTGAAGCGAATGCTTGAAACAATGGTAGTTATTACAAAAACAGCCAGCAGGTGGCTGTAGAGTAACCAGCCATGTTGCAGCAAGCTTTTTTTTTGACAGCGTTTTCACCAGCAATGTGAATATTGATGAAACTTAGCTAGCTTATACTCTGATGCTAATTGCTGCAAAAACGAAAATGGATAGAAACATACTTCTTTTTTTTTTCCTGATGAAAGAAGAGACTCATCTTTCTTTTTGTCGGTTCCATGTTTTGATTCTTCAATTCTGTGGGCCTTGCAAAATCAGTCCAAATCCTGAGAGTGTGAAATGAATTCAAGTAATGCTGGGGGGAAAAAAAGTGAAACTGATCCTCCTTGCTACCAAGATTTGAGCTTTTTAAGGATGATTCATCAACTTTTTATTCGCAAACAACAACAACAACAAAAACAGCTGGCGAGTTGCATAAGCCAAACGTGGCGCCGCCCACCTTGGGCTTGTCCGGGCGGCTTTTTTTTTTGGAAAGGAGCAATGTTGACATTTTTCTTGCAATCAACCATCAAGCGCAGAGCGGACCGCATTCAGCGTCGACTTTGTCATCTCTCAACACGTCCACTCTTATCTCGTCACGCTTGAGCGCCGCCCTCTCCCTCCCTCTGCCGCCTGGTAACCCCTGAGGGGGTGTCGAGGCACAGAATTCATTCCCAATCCGTCGCCAACCGACAGCTTTGCATGACACTTGAAAATCACCGACTCATCTTGACTTGAAGGATTGGCAGTAAAGGGTTGAATTCTGCTTGACGAATATAAACGTCTGTGGCAGTGAATGAGTTCGAAACCTTTTTTTTTTTTTTTTCTACTTTACTTACAATCCCAATTTAGTCTCTTAATATAACAACTATGGAGGACCAAAACTGCCAAAATTCCAAATTAATAATTGACTAAATAAAAATAATAAATGGCTAAAAGTACAAATAAAAATGGATATCATCAAAATATAATACAAAAATGAAAAGACATTTCGGTTTAGAATATTTTTTTTATTTAATTTAATTTTATTTTTTGTTTGTTTGTTTGTGTCTTCCATCCACGCAGGGACTTGAAGCTGGACAACGTCCTGCTGGACGCAGACGGACACTGCAAGCTGGCCGACTTCGGCATGTGCAAGGAGGGCATCGTCAACGGGGTCAGCACCAACACCTTCTGCGGGACGCCCGACTACATCGCGCCCGAGGTCCGAAAGTCACGTTTTTTTTTTACTTTTTTTTTTTTTGCATTTTCACAAGGAAGGACAAAAGTACAAATAATGTACAGTGGTGCCTTGACATCAAGGTTATTTTAGCAAACTAAAACTAGCAAAAAACTAAAATTCAAAAAACAATTTTGTTTTGATGTTTCCTTAAATAAAATAAAAACGAAAAACGCTTTCTAAAAAAAGAAAACTAACTAAAACTATAATTATAGGAAAAATGTCTTTGGGAATTAATTTAATGCAGAGCATTGGGGATCATTTTAAATGGGATTTTAATTAGATTAATTTTGATATTAACTGGAAGAATTACCTTTGAAAGTGTGTCACACATAAGTGACATCATCGAGCAGCAGCCAATCGAAAAGCACCAAAAGACGACGTCGCTCCCATGGCGCTTTTTTTTTTTTTTAAATATTGCACACAAGTAATACACAACACAATTTAATTTAGTTGAATGATTACTAATTAATAATTAAATTTAATAAATTTAAATAAATGTGTTTATATTTTTTAAGATATTTATAATTTAATTGATTAAATCTGAACAAATATATTTATTTATTTATTTTTATTATTTATAATTTAATTTCATATTTATTATTATTTATAAATGTATTATTAATTTATTTAAAAAATTTTAATACAATTAATTAAATTAAATTGAATTAATTTAAATGTTATTAGTTTTAGTCATTTAATAAATGCTGAGTTTTAGTTTAGCTTTAGTTAGTTTCCGTATTAGTTTTTTGTGTGTATCACTTGTGCGCAATATTTACAAAACAGCACGAGAGCGATGTCATCTTTTGGTGCTTTTCTATTGGCTTCTGCAAGATGACATCACTTCTATGTGGCACACTTTCAAACGTCCTTATTCCGGTTCATATCAAAATAATAAATAATAATAATAAATTAATGACTAAAGATGAAAACAAAAAATGTAGTTTCTTGGGAGGAGCAATATGGCCGCCTCGCCACCTCATATATTGAGATGATGCTCACTTTTTAGCATGTGAATGGCGCTTTCAATTCATGTTAGCATTTTAGCTGGTCAATCAAAAAGGCAACATTGTTTGCTCGTTTGAAACATCAGCATGCGTCATTTAGTTTTTGTTTTTGTTGTCAGATCCTCCAGGAGCTGGCCTACGGTCCGTCGGTGGACTGGTGGGCCCTGGGGGTCCTGATGTACGAGATGATGGCGGGTCAGCCTCCGTTCGAGGCCGACAACGAGGACGACCTCTTCGAGTCCATCCTGCACGACGACGTCCTCTACCCGGTCTGGCTCAGCAAGGAGGCCGTCGGCGTCCTCAAAGAGGTCGGAAGCCAAAACACATCCAATCAGTATCACCAAGTCTTCCTTCCATCTTTCCTTTCTTCAGTCTTTCTCTGGTCTCTTGAGATCTCCCTAATCTGTTAGAGGTGTCTGGGGTTGGTGAAAGATTCTGGTTTTGTAAGCCTGTGGGCTGCAGGTGGTGTCTTGGTTGCTGTTGGATTTCACTTTGCGTCGTCTTGTTTCCTTTGATTTTTCCTCTGGTCTCTTGAGATCTCCCTAATCTGTTGGAATGTCCCGGTTTCTGGGGATTCTGGTTTTGTAACCTGTGGTTGGCAGATGGTGTTTTGGTTGGTGCTGGATTTCACTTTGATTCGTCTTTCTTTCCTTTGATCTTTCCTCTGGTCTCTTGAGATCTCCCTAATCTGTGGGAATTTAGAGGTTTTCTGATGTTGCTAAAAGATTCTGTTTTTTGTAACCATGTGGGGGTGCAGGTGGTATCTGCTTGGTGCTGGATTTCACTTTGCGTCGTTTTTCTCTCCTTTGATCTTTCCTCTGGTCTCCTGACCCGTGACTTTTGCTTTTGCTTGTTTTTTTTCCCCCCAGTTCATGACCAAAAGTCCCAGCAGGCGTCTGGGCTGCGTGGCGGCTCACGGCATGGAAGATGCCATCAAGCTCCACCCCTTCTTCCGAGAGATCGACTGGACGCTGCTGGAGGGACGCAAGATCCAGCCGCCCTTCAAGCCTCGCATCGTCAGTGCGCACGCACGCACGCACGCACGCACGCGCACACACAGCTGCGGCGAAGGGATCCTGTGAGAACGAGACGGCGATGTTCAGATGTGAAAGGAGCGTTTGTTGATTGATTGCGTCTCGCTCTCATTTTTAACGCGCATTTCATGTTGGTACATGTAACACAGCGTATCGAAATCGTATTCGATGTGCGCATACCTCAAATGATGCTATTTTTAGAACATATTTCGACTTGTACCCTTTCACATCATATTGATGTTGTGTTTTTTGCCATATCGTCACTGTTGGGTGGAAAACCCCCATATCTCCAAATATAGTCAATTTCCTGTTTTTCCACCAATGAATATGAGTGATCTGCCCCACTGACCTGTATATATGACTGGATAGCCGAGTCGCCCATACACGCCAGTGCAAGCTGTTGACGTCACAGGGCGGCCATCTTGCTACTCCCACCTTAGCAGCAAATGACTGTATCAACTATACGTACAAATGAGGCAGACATCTTGGAGGCAGTTAGGATAAAACCGGAGGCTCACAGTTAAAAAATAATAATAATTATTATTATTATATGTGCTGCTTTGAAGACCTCCTTTTTCTTTTAGCGCTCAGTTCTGTCGACCCTAATATTAGATTCGGCAGAGGCATCTTTTGTTGAATGACAGATATAATTCTTTCATAAATAAATATACAGGTTTCCTCCTCTACTAAACATCATTAAGCATATGATTTCTACATGTGTTTAACTCATTCACTGCCATTGACGGGAAAAGACGTCAAATGATGCATTTTTTTTGCTGGTCTGGCAATGAATGTGTTAATAAATAACTTTTAAAAAAATCAAAGTGGCCCTTGCAGCTTTCTATTTTTCTGAATGTGGCCCTCAGAGGAAAAGGTTTGGACACCCCTGCTGTACATTATATCAACAATTTATAATTGCTTCATTGATTTTTACCATTTTTAACTCATTCACTGCCATTGACGGAAAAAGACGTCAAATGATGCATTTTTTTTTGCTGGTCTGGCAATGAATGTGTTAAGGCAAGTTGTAAAATGAATCCATTTAAAACAGCATGAATCATGCTGTTTTTACCAAGCACGGCCTCAAATGTTCTCCGATTTAGATCCTTTAAAAGTATCGGATGGTTTGGCGAGAAACGTTTCTTTGGAGGAGCAATATGGCGGCCTCAAAATTTCCTGGCCTTTCGGCTATGCAGTCATATTATATAGATCAGTGATTGTCTGTTGTTTTTACACATTAGGAACCAATTTAATGTGTTGAAATATCCCGAGAAGAAATCTTTTCCAGCTCTTAAGACGCTTTCGGTGTCGTAAAACTCGTAAAACCCGCATCGCATTGTGTCGCCTCAAGATTGAAAGTCACGACGCTTTTAAAGACAATAACGCTTGAATGTAGTTTGTTGAGACACGTTTAAAAAAAAAAACGAGGGATGACTGGAATGCTTTGTCAATGCAGTTCACTTTGCGTGCAAATTCATCTCGGCCGATTACGCGGCTTATTCAGCTCATTGTTTTATTTTATTGCCTCACTCGTTTGAGGAGATTTTGCAACTGCTTTTGTTTGCTTGAGTCAACATTTTTTTGGTGACGTTAATAAATGACAAAGTCATAAATTGCAAGATATTTTTAGCTTGTGAAATTAGCGGTTGATCATGATTTTGGATTTTTGCCCGCCATATTTAACGTCCGCGTCAAAAACGGTGTTAAATCTTGACAAGAAATTTTCATTTAGTTTTAGTTTAGTTTAGTCTTTTGACTAAAATGAATATATTGTATTTTAGTTTAAATCCAATTTTAGTGGACGAAAATAAAGACACATTTTAGTCGCCGAAATGTGCGCATTGACACCACATTCGATGTTTTGTTGGCAGAAAACCAAACTTGACGTGAACAACTTTGAGCAGGACTTCACGCGAGAAGATCCCGTCCTGACGCCGGCGGACGACGGCGCGCTCCAGCAGATCAACCAGGACGACTTCAAAGGTTTCTCCTACTTTGCCGACGACATGGCGGCGTAACCGCTCTGACCTGCACCAGCGCGTCTTTGGCTGAACTTTCCCTGATCGGTCCGGGAATGATCCCGAACCATCTGAGGAAGCAAAGTCGCAGTTCATTGCATGCGTGCATGTTTGACTCTGTCACCTCAAAGCTCAGCAGCAAAAAAAAAAAAAAAAATTCTTGTGGATCTCGAGTGACAAGCAAGAACACATTTTGCTGCATTCCCACGACTGTGCTACCTTGACTTACAAGTGCTCCAACTTAGGAGTTCTTTTTTGGAGCGACCATTGAAATCCCACTCAGACACTTTCATCAGCAATCTACCCAAAATATTTCCTCCTCCTGCTGTTTTGATTTTTTTGTTGTTTTATTTTTTTTTTATTGTAGCACCGTCTCAACCCTTCAATCGCCGTCCAACTCATTCAAAGCCAATAACGTGTAAACACGTTTTTTAATACTTTGTCCTTCACTCCTAAAAACGTATTAACACGTTTTATTATTTATGTATTTATTTTTGTATGTAAGAGCATACAGAAGGCTTTGATGCAGCTTCTGTCATGAAGAGGTGACTTAAAGCAGTGGTCGTTATTACAAGAAACGGCCAGCAGGTGGCAGCAGAGTATAAGAGATCAACCAGAGCCATGTTGCAACAAGCTCTTTTTGTCACTGTTTTCACCAGCAATGTGAATCATGATGAAACTTAGCTATATTCTAATGCTAATTGCTGCAAAACGGAAAGAGATACACATTTTTTTTTTTTTCCTGATGAAAGAAGAGACTAATTTTTGTTTTCGTAGGTTCCATGTTTTGATAGCAGTAGAACAGAATATTACATGGACCTTGCAAAACCAGCGAAGGGGGTTGTTTCAGTGAAAATGGCAGGAAGTGAATGAGGAAAAATTCATTTGGACTTGTGAGGAAGTGCGATTTATGAGCTTGATCCCAGAATGAATTCAACTCATAAGTCAAGGTGGCAGCATACAAATATTGACAACCAAGTTGCTTGTGATCCATTTTGCCCCTCCACGGCGCACCCAAGTCACGCTGAGGGGTTTCAAATGAATCTTTCATGCCTCATTTGGTGGAAGCGAGGCATAAAAACGATTTTTCCGATCACAATCGACTCATTTTACACACTGTAAAAGTGGCTGAACTCATCAATTCCATGTGATTTTTTAAATGTATTTGTTTTTGTATTTTTTTTTTCCCACCAATGGGGGAATGCAGATTGATCAACAGCAACTCACTAAAACAAAAAACAAAAAAATGATGAAAATTATTGGCGGAATAATTGATGGGTTTTTATTGTAGTGTACTCTAAGAAAATTCCATTTAGTTACTAAATAAGTCAAGAAAACACACAGGAAGTTTGCAATTTCAAGGTCAATTTGTCAACATGCAGATGCATTTCGAAGATGAACTTATCCCGGAGATTTTGTCCAAATTTGAAGTCATTTCTGCTCGACAGATGACTTGGAAGAAATTCCGTTTTTTGTTGTTTTTTTATTTTGTTGTTTTGTTTTGTTTTTGTCACGGCGGCAACGTTTCGATGTATTGATCCATAAAAAACAGAAAACTTGTCACAAGTTAATCTGTCTTCTTCCAAAAGCATCCTCCTGCTTGCACTTTTTTTTTTTTTTTTTTCGTATTTTGGTCGCTTAAGTTTGCGTCACTTTCTCCTGGTGCCAAATGTACTGTACTTTAAAAAGGACATGAAGTGAGTTTGGGTTTGCGGACAAATTAAAAACCTGATAAAGTCATGATTTACTTGTTTTTTTTTTTATTGTTGTTCACCAACAACATTTTGTGATGAGGAAAAAAATCCCCCAAATGTCACGCTGACGTCGCAAAACAGTGCAGAAGAAAGAAAGCCAAGGCAAAAGGACAATCAAAGGCGTGAACGGATAATCAAGCAAGAATGATGTTGTCCTTATGAATCGTTGAATTGCTGATCTTTTTTGTTTTAAAAAAAACAAACAAACATAGCATTGTCTGTTTTATACGGAAGCGTATTGCATTCACTTGAAAGAAAAAAAAATGGTTTTCTGACTTTTGGGGGGGAGCTTTGTTTTTTTTTCGAGGTTTTTTTTATATATATATATTTTTCCGCTGTTTTTATGAGTAATTTTTTGTTCTGTTTTTCTTAGTCATTTTTTTTCTGATTTATTGAATTTTTTTCCCGCTCTTTTTCTTCGTATTTTTTTTTCTGTTTTATAAAATTATTTTTACAAAAAAATAAAATAAAAACAAAAAATTCAGAAAAACAGGGGAAAAATTACTTAAAAAAACAAAGCTTCAACAAAAAAATAAGTCAGAAAAACAGGAGGGTTTTTTTTTTTCTTTCCCAAATGAATGCTATACGCTTCCGTAGGGTTTTAGATGCGCTATAAGCAAATTATATTTCACTTAAAAGCATCAGTCTTTATAGTACTATCAGTGTATGTTGGTTGCATGATTGTGTTTATTTTGCTGTTGGAAATGCAAAGAGTCCCACGTTTGTTGTTGTTTCCACTGAAAATGTCAGTAAGAATAACAAATATGAGATCCACAGAGGAGGAGGAGGAAGAAGTGGTTGTGTAACAACCAGATAGGCCAGGGAAATTCTTGTTTGTTGTTTTGGAGTTAAAATGTCGCTAAAAACATGAGAAGGGCGAGCATGTGAAGTTATGCGGTATGTGGGAAAACAGGTGACAGCATTGTCTTTTTTGGGGGGTTTTTTTTTTGTTTGTTTTTTTTAGTTGTGGGGTGGATATTTGTAATATATATATATATATATATATATATATATATATTTTTTTTTTTTTTCAAATGTGAGTCAAACTGCTTCCACCAGTTGCATAATAAACATCAGGCAAATACATTGTTTTGTTTACTTTATATTTTATGTAAAACACTAAGCACGTGAGTCAGAGCTTTTGCCACTACATGAAAAACAGGAATAGGGAAAATATTTTTTAAAAATACTTTGCGTAACTTTCTAAAGTTAGCATCCGGGGACAACTTCCGCTACCTGTTGCATGGAGAAAAAAAACCATGCTAGTGCAGGTTTCCGGGGGCGGGGCCAGTTAGTTGGCGGGCGTTCCCGCCCTGTGACTTTCAGCCAATGAGCGACTGAGGAGCTGCGACTCCACTGCCGGTCAGTCTGTGGGTCACACGTCAGTCAGTCAGTAAAGCAGACGCCGAGGCGAGCAAGCAGAAGCCGTCAGGCTTGTGATTTTTTTCGGCGAAGTGTTTGCGGGCCTCCCGTCGGTGGAGCTCCTTTTCCGGGGAGAGGCTGTACAATCCTCGGCAGTGTCCTGAGACTGTACGGCCCTGGTTCCCCCCCACCCAACCACCTCCAAGCGGCCAGCGACCCTCCGGCGTGCTCTTGGCCGACTCACCTTCACTCTTGAGCGGACTAAAGACACCGACACGCACTTTTGTATTCTTGGAGCTTTTGTTGATTTTTTGTTTTTCTTGTTTTTTCTTTGCTTGAGATTTTTTTTGTCGGTGAAAAAGATGACAGCCGACAAGGAGAAGAAGAGGTAAGATGACTTTGATTGGTATTTTTTTTATTCATCTTTCAAAGTTTTCACTTGTAAAAGTTTGCTTTAGAACTTACGTGGAGGTCTAAAGCAAAAAAAAAAGAAAAAAAAGAAATTGAAACTATTAACCAAAGCACAGTTAAGTAAAAGTTGACCCCTGGCCACTTGATTAGGTACACCTGCCCATTCCATCCAATCCAAAATGTCGGACTTTACAATCCGTGTCATTAAGTTTGCGAATGCTAATGACGTAATCGATCGGTTGATTAGTTTTTGTAAGTTTGCAGCCGCATGAATTACGTTTGTTTTAAGTATTTGGATCTTTTAGCTCGTGCAGTACTTGAAATGTATTACAAAATGAATTGATTTATTTATTTGTGTTGCTGTTCGGAAAGCTGATTAAAAAAAATGATTACAATTTTAGTTCATAAATGTTTATAAGTAGTAGCTGAAAGCTAATGTCTTTTTTTGTTTTGTTTTTATTGTCATCTTCCACATATCAGCTGCAAATAACTAATCCAGTTTATGGCTTGAATTTATTTATTTATTTATTTATTTATTTATTTATTTATTTATTTATGTTTGTATGTATGTATTTATTTATTTACTTATTTATTTTTAATTATGAAACAAAAGCTCACCTTTTGCGTTAAAAAAAAATGGGTAAAGTGTCTTGATGGCTTTTTTTTTTATTTAAAATTTTATTTTAAATGTGATGTGCAAGTTAAAAAAAAAAAGTTAGAAATTCATTTGAAAATGTTTTTCACTTGTTGACAGAAATGAAAGTTTGCCAGCTTGATTTTTATTTATGGTTTAAAACCTTTTCATCAGTAAAAAGTGGGGGGGGGAATCAGGGTGTCAAACATATGGCCCGCGGGCCAAATAAGGCCAAATAAATAACGCAGAGACTTACATATAAAAGGATTGTCAGTGTTGCTTGTCGGTAGTGCATTGACTGACACTCCATTCACGTGTAACTCTGTGCGTGTAACTCGAGTCGCGCCGGGAGTGACGTCATGCAGCAGACAAATTCGGCCTTCGGGGGACCCAGCCTTGTGAATTTGGACACAGGATACAAATATCACGATACTTGGAGACAAAATAGCACAATTTATCCCGTTTATCGATATATCGTCACACAAAAGTCATCCATCCACTATAACTGCTCCATTGTTAACGACTTATTGAGCAATGACTTGACGGGCCACTAGGGGGACCTCATACAGAAGGGCGAAATGGACGCAAGTGTTCAGGCGAAGAAGACCCATGGGCTTAGTTTATTATTATTATTATTATTATTATTTACATTTATATATATATATATATATATATATATATATATATATATATTTTTTTATATATATATTATGTATTTATATTTGTGTATTTTTTATTATAATATGAATTATTTTTTATTACTTTTTATTATGATTATTTTTATTATTTTCTTTGAATTTATTATTATTATTATTATTATTATTATTATTATTATTATTATTTGATGATTGGTGTTATTGTAGATTATCATGGATTTATTACCTGAGCAATATATCCATAATGACGGTATATTGTTATATCAGTTATATTGTGAGGTAATCGTTATCGTGAGCCTTGAATCGTGAGGTTCCCGCCCCTACTTTTGAGACAAGTTCAGTTTGTGTTGAACACCAGACGAGCGCATCCATGACATCATCTTCATCATCGTCGTATTCATCCTGCACTTCGTTGTCTCTTTTGAAGTTGTCATGTTCGTGTTTCAGCCGAGCAGTGTGTGTGTGTAGTGGGGTGGGGTGGGAGCATGTACAGAGCAGGTATTAAGCACAAAACGCGCACACACATGCATGCACGCACAGTGGAGCCTCTGTGGCCTGCTTTTCCTCACCGCCGCCCTTTCGGCCATTTTGGCGAAGCTGTCGGGCTGAGCGCGAGGCCGTGCGCGTTCATCCGACACGTCGGCGATAGCGTTTTTTTTCAGGGCCGATACCGATTAGTCGTAGTCAAGGACGCCGAGAGCCGATATTTATTGTCTAAAAGGGAAAATATCGGCATCAAATTTTGAAAAAAAAACACAAACTCCAGCTCTTAAATTTTGGGAATTTTTAAGATGATGTTTTATTGAGTAACTTTTAGGGTTCGTTAAATATTGGAGTTTAAAAAAACAAATCTTTGTCAATTAGGGGTGGGAACCTGTGGCTACCTCACGATACGATACAATACAATATGCGATACAAGGCTCACGTTAACGATTGTCTCACAATATGACAATACTGCGATTATCAATATATTGCTCAGGTAATAAATCCACGATAATCTACAATAAAAGTAATATAATAATAATTATGATAATAATAATAATAATAATCATAATAAAAATAATAATAAAAATAGTAGCAGTAGTAGTAGTCCACCCATTTTCTTGACCGCTTATTCCTCGCGAGGGGGTGCTGGAGCCTAGCTCAGCTGGCTTTGGACAGCAGGTGGGGGAAAATCATTTGTATTCAATTTATCCATGAAATCATCACACACGCTTTCATCCTGACGTCATGTGACCTGACATGTTAATTAGCAGCCGGCCTGGACCCAATAACGAGACGGGCTCAGTCGGCGTTGGAGGATGTTGTCATGTTTTTTTTTGTTTTTTTTTGGCGGAACATCTTTCTTGTTGCTGCGCTTACGTCAGGCCGCTCCTGACCGGCGGGCACAAAATGTCAACGTGTGCTCGCAATCAGGAAACGTGAAATGGAATAACGGGAAGAGTCAACAATCTCAAACTGGGAAGCCTTCTTCCCCCCGTTTAGCCAACACGTTTTTTCTCCAGTCACTTTTTTTTTTTTTAAAGCAATTATCCTTATCCACTTTTCATGCGATTCATTGCATTAATGTACAAAAGCGCAATATTGTGTTTTTTTTTAGTATGATCTTACTTTATTTTTACAGTATTGTGACCTTTTTTTTTGTATGGCCAACCTCCCCACAATATCGTGATAATTATTGTATCGTGCCCTTCATATCGTGATGATATCGTATCATGATGTTTGGATATTGTTACATCCCTAACCCTTGACATGACTGAAACAAGTCGTGCTTCCCTCCCGTTATAACAAAAGTGGAGAAAATTGCTCGTTCGTCAATTTTGCCGCAAATCGTTTAGACGAGGAACGCCGTTTTGCTCCCGTGTTGCCATGACGACGCTTTGAAGGGGGAAAACAACATGGATCAATGAGTCAGTTTGTACAGATGAGAAAGTATCGCGTGAACGTGAAATTGTGAGTGTGCGAATGTGTCTGTGCATGCATTTTTGTATGACTTCCTGTCCCGCCCTTCTGGCATCTCGTTTGGTATTCCGACTCATCATCTAGGTTGGCAAATGCCACCTGTGCCCCCAACGACCCCCCCGATCGCCTCTGTGCTCGTCTCAATTGGGCCGCCTGTGTCCACACTCGGCGTGGCCTGAGTGGGCTTGTTCGCGTGTGTGTGTGTGTGTGTGTTTGTGCGCAAGTGTGTGCGACCTTGCCTTCCCTATCATGGCCTATCGCAATCATCAGCAATCGGCGACATCGTTCTTCTTCCCCTGATTGAGCTCAATCTGGGGGCCCCGGAGTGGGATCGCTGTTTGTCTGGCCGTGCATGTGCATGTGTGCGTGTGCGTGTGCGTGTGCGTGTGCGTGCGTGTGTTTCCAGAACACGGTGTTCCACAGGATCACAGATTAGCTAACGCTGTATTGTTGCTGTGTTTGTTTGTGCCGACCAGGCCCACAAGTGCAGGAAGGCCCGACTGTAAGCAAGGGAAAAGTGTGTGCGTGAAAGAGAGCCGAGAGTGTGCAAGTAGCAAGACTGTATCTCTTTTGTAAAGAGCTCGTGATGTTCCGCCGGCCGTCATGCCTTGGAGCACGGCGGCCATTTTGAACCCAAACGGCACTTTTTGTTTTGGCACCACTCAACTACTTTTTTGTCTCGCTTCGTTCCGGACCTAAAAACAAGTGTGGCAACAATTCACACGCACGCGCACACACACCTGCTGTGTTTGGGGGGGTTATGTTTCCTATTAGTGCTTCTCGGTTTGTTTTCACAACAGTAACATGGTCACAAGAAGCGTGCGTGCGTTTGTTTGAATGTAAAACACGCAAACGCATGCTTGTATGTGAAAGAGCAACACGATTTTCACTCTGCACATGAAGGTGTGTGCGTGATTACGTGAAGCCGAGCGTGTGTGCATTGGTGATCAATACACTTGATCTCCGGTCGCTCGTCATCATCGCCAAGGCTAATCCGGGACGTGGAAAACACACAAGCCGAAAGACAAACGAGCGGCAGACAATTTGGCTGGCCGCGTTCCTTTCGATGTCCACGCAGGAAAACATGCCCGGCGGCCATGTTGGCGCGACTGGCTTCCTCTCTGCCAGCCGTGCCAACTTCTTGTGGCTTTGCGAGCGTCTGGAGAACATCGATGGCGTACCAATGATGACATGCACACTTTTGGTGGCCATCTTTGTAGTCCTCTAGTGATGAGACTACATGCAAGGGGAGTTGGCACCAGCAACACAAACATAAACAACCACACGCTAACACGTGCAGCTACACGGAACGCACGTAAACAAGAAAAGATTACATAGACACACACTCATCTGCTGTTTTGCAGCTAAATCATTTTGTTTATTTAGCCATATTTGTAATCCTGAGATGACGGGACTACTGTGGTCGGGCTGTAGTTAAAATAGGAGCTAAACCACAGATCCAAGAATTGCCCTTGGAAAAAGCTAACGCCTAATTTTACTGATTGCGAGTGGGTCGAGTTCGTATCCCTGGGGTTCGCCACGTTTGCAAAACGGGACGCCGTTGGTTGCGCATTATCATTGAACCCGAGTCACTTTCTTTGGCTTCCAGACAGGAAGTAGGGTGGCGAGCACATCACAAGATTGGGCTGCCACGCCAGGAGCCCCGCCGCCGCCGCCATTGTTTGGCATCCTACAACACAATGGATGCACACAATCAAAGGCTGGACACACACACACACACACACACACACATTAACGAGTGTAAGCAGCCGGGAAACCGACGCACTTGATGGCACATTGGATCGAAAGTCAGGGTGATCTGTTCTCGGCCTTTTCCTGGACGTTATTGTGTCCTCTCCATTGTGTTTCTTGGACTGCTGTCACTATGGAACATATTTAGAATCCATTAATCGACTAATCAGATTCATTTTAATTTGACATTAAAGTGTATTTTCCCAGTGATAGGCGTTTATTTTATATTTCATATTCATATAGTGATGAACCCTTGGATGGTGTTGGGAGGCTGTGGGACCCACGTATACATACTAAAAAAACAAAAAACAAAAAACAGGTCTCACAGACCCAAACAGCAGGGTTAAAAAGAAAAAATTGATTGATGTTGTACTGTGTTACCGGTTTGGTCATTGTTTTCCAAAGTATAAACAGATGTTTGCAAATGTCCTACTTTGATTAAAAACAGAAGATAATCAGTCTTCTTTCAAACTTCAAACTGAAGTACTTGGGTTGAGACTTGTCTCAAAGTTTCAAATGTTTTTTTATTTGTAATTCATACAAAAATTTAGTATTTTTTATTAGGAGTAGTATTTTATTAGTTTTACTATTTTTATTATTTATTTTATGTTTATTATTATTTTATTAGTATTTTATTTTATTATTATTATTATTATTATTATTATATATTAATATTAATTATATAATATATAATATGACCCCATTACCTAACAGATTGAGAAATCTGAGCGAGTGCTGACGTGTCGTCGTTTGTGTGACGCAGGAGCAGCTCGGAGCGGCGCAAGGAGAAGTCCCGCGACGCCGCCCGCTGCCGCCGCAGCAAAGAAACGGAAGTTTTCTACGAGCTGGCTCACGAGCTCCCGCTGCCCCACAGCGTCAGCGCTCACCTGGACAAAGCCTCCATCATGAGGCTGGCCATCAGCTTCCTGCGCACGCGACGACTCTTTGCCGCAGGTACGCACGCACGCACGCTAACACAAAACAGTAGGGAGGACCAAAACTGCCAACATTCAAAATAAATAAATGACTAAAAGTGAAAATATAAACGGATAGAGAAAAAAAATATAATTCGAAAATTGTATCCAAAAAAATACATATAAATGGAAATAAAAAGAGCAAAAAATTATGTATATAAATAAATAAATACATTTGTATTTAATTTTGGAATTATATATTATATACAACGTTATAGTGTGTGATAATTGTTCATGTGAGCCTTGTATTGCATATCGTATCGTAAGGTACCCAGAGGTTCCCGCCCCTACTGCGTAGCGCTGTGCAACGTCGACGCAAATTCTACATTTGAGACCAAGCGTAATCAATCTCGCAGAATAACTTGAAATAATCGGTCAGTAAAGATGCATGAAGAGAATTTAAGGCCTTCATTTTGGAAAAAAAATCATCACTATTTAAGACTTTCTAAGGATCCAAGATAGCAAGACATAATGATACAGTAAAAGCTCATCTACTTCATATCCATAAACTGGATTCTGCCAACAATTATACACAATAACTGGCAGCACATGCAATTAAAAACAAGTCAAATGTCATGAAATGATGCAAAAAAAAAAAGCCGTCCAACACAGATTGCATCATCGAATCTATTTGATCCGCCCTCTATTTAAATCAACATAATGACTTCAAATAATCCACGTCAGGAAAAATGTGATAATACAGCGAGAATGCCGTGTTCAAGATCTGTGGACAACTTGCTCATAAAAACGCCTAGAAAGACTGAAACTGATCCACAAAATCAAAGCGCAAGCACGTGTGTGAAACATGGACTTGCCATAACAATCAATGCAAGCGATAATATGGCTGCTCATCAATGACCGGAATTCCTCCATAAAATCCACAAGATCATAAAAGTGTGAGGAATCGAGTCGATGGACGTTGTCGTGACGCGTTTCAGGAATGTGGGAACAATAAACGCTCGTTTTGATGCAGCCTCGGAATGAAAACAACACGCAAGAGGAAGAAGTGGCGACGTGGAGGCGGAGTTTATACGCACGTCACGTGTGTTCAAGTCCGCACGGGATGATGCTCAATTCAGATTTGTGTTCAAATCTCCATCTTTCGTGTAATGTGAACAGAATGCATCCGCAACAAAACACATGACGTCACGTGTTTACGGGAGGAAATTTGGCAACTCGTGTCCTGACGCATTTGTGGCCATTTCAAAGAGCTTGCAACCGGAGTCGACGTTTTCATTCGCTGAATCATTTCCCGTCCCTCTTTCGTTTGACCCACTGACTTTTTTTCTGCTCCTTTGGCTAACAATCTTTTTTTTTTTTTTTTTTTTTTTTGTGCCGTATGTTATCAAACAATTGTGAGGTCCGTTGCATTCTTATGACGTATAGGTCAGATGGGCGTGACCCGAGCATCCAGACTGAAGTTGCATTGGATACATATTCCGTTTTTGTCCACGTACGAAATAGGGTTTGATTTTGACCCAAAAAAAAAAAAAAAAAAAAAAAAGGAATTGTATTGTTCACATTAAAATAAAGGGAAAAAATAGAAGAAAATTAAATGGAAGGGAAAAAAATCAGCTTATAAAAATCAGTATGTATATATAGTAATACTGATTTTCTGAGCTGAAATCAGCTCAGAAAATCAGATGAGTCTTGCATCCATTTCCCCGCCACTCTTATGAGGTGCTCCCCCTAGTGGCCCTCCAAGTAATTGCTCAATAAGAAATGAACAATGGAGCCGTTCTAGTGGCTGTATATGAACTCCAAATATCGTGATACTTGCGAAGGTGTATCGATAATCTATCGGGAGATAAAGTACCACCATTTATTGCGATATCGATGATATCGTCACACTCCTACTACACAGTGCAGATGGACAATGACCCCGCCCCCAAGCATCATGCAGAATCAACCAAAGAGTGGAATGTTATGAAATGTCAAATACAAAAGTCATAATTTTGCAGATTATTTGGAGTCATAGAGGTCATTTGTCTTGTGTCAGGTTGCCGAGAAGGGGGGAATAAGCGAGGACGGGGGCGGCCACAAAGTGCATGTGAGGACACGGCGAAGATAGATGAGTGTCGCGATTAAAGCGAGATGCGAGGAAAGATCGGAGAGGAAGTGGAGGACCGTGCCCGACGGCGGGCGGCTGCTGGCATTACTGCGGCTAGCCATAACAGCTGCCGCCACGTGGCGCCGACAAGCTCACGCACGCACACACACAAGTCAGGTTGTGATATAAAGTCAACCCCTGATCATTCGCACCCTACAAAATAGCTTAGCTTAGCATCATTGGCCTGACTTGGAATCAAAGTTCAGTTTGGCATGTACGACAACTTCCTGTACGTTATATTTTCCACTGATGATTTGCTTTCTGGTGTTGTCAGGTCACCGAAACCGGTAATTCCCAAGCCTTCGTGAGCCAAGGAACACATTTTTAGTTTAAAAAATAAATAAAAATCTCACCATTAAACAAAAAAGTGGTTACATGTCAATTTCTTTTTTTTTTAATGGAAGATAATTTCTTGTGTCTGCGTCTCTCATTGACATGGATAGATGAACAAAGATACATGATTTGGATCGAGAAATATGTTTTCTTTTTTTATTTATTATTTTTTTTTTTTATAAATGTGACCCCGGCACATTGGTTGAGAATCTCTGAGTAACCGGCACCGCTATCACCAGAAAAGAAAAATGGCTCTTTTTCACATCTTCAGATGGGTTTCACTAATCTTTCTGACCAAACACTGAAAAAAATTTTTTTGTGAGCAAACAAGCAGAACTGTGACGTTTGATGCTCACATTTTTGTTTTTGTTTGTTTGTTTGTTTTTGGGACAATCCAAACTACAAACAAGAACGACGGCAGACTTTTGATGGCAAAGATGATTTCTGTACAGATATGCAACAACAAGTGGCAGCGCGCCGCTCCGTTAAAATGTCAACATTGGTGGACAACAACTTCAATTGCATTAAGATGTCGCTAAGCGTGTCATGTCTTGGATTGGTCAAGAAAGTCCAAAGTGCTCCCGTCAACCGTTTGTGGTCCAAAGCAGTACGCTTACGCAAGCCAAGAACAACAAAAGAGGAAAAGTGCAACCCGGGCTCCAAATGTCTGCTTAATCACAGCTAAGTATGTAGGCCAGAGGTGCCTTTTGGACCGGACCCTGAGTACCCCCCCCTCGTGAGAAACCTCTTGGGCTCCCCCCGAGGGGGGCCATCGGACGCCATCTGGGCCTCGGTCCAGGCCCGAGTCCCCCGCTGGAAGCGGTCGCAAGTCAAAAGTCTTATCAGAGGGAAGCACTGGAGGAACTGCGAGCTTCCTTTCGGACAGACCCCGCCCCCACCCATCCTCCCTTATCCACCAGTGGCCTTTGTGGAAGAACACGCACATAATTTCATTCTAGTGCTTGACAACTTGAACCACAACATTCATGACCGACTTGATATTATTTTCCCTGACCAAACTGTCATCAATATGTAGTCTGAAAACTGAAATATGTGATATTTTTGTGGGGATTTATTTTTGTGCATTCTGTTGTCAGGGGCAATATGAATATATTGCTCATATTTTTTACAACATGACCTTTTTTTTTTATAACAACAACCCCACAATATCGTGATAACTACCGTATCGCGAGTTTCATATCGTGGACCATATCATATCGTGTCGTTTGGATACCGTTACATCACCAGTAACGACCAATCACGGTTCAGCCCCAGAAAGCACAGGAGCTGTGATTGGTCTGCCGAGTGGATCGTCTTGTTTCCAGCTGTTGACCTTTCAACCAAGTTAGCATTTCGAAGCCTGATTGATTAGCGACGTTCAAACTTTTGTCATAGTAGGAGGAGTCACCTCAGTGGACAAAATGAGCAACCACAGTTGATTTTCTTGCAAAAAAATCACACTTGCATTTGATGTTTTTGTCGCGTCACATTGAAAGTGTTCACGCTTGAGCGAACTAAACGCTCAAACAGTGCGGGCGTGTGTTTTTGATCTGAGCCGAAGAAGCGCACTGTAGCATGTGCACACAAACGCGCACCTTACTAACGCGTGTGTGCGTGCGCGCCCGCAGGCTGCAGCGGCAGCGATGACGAGCAGATGAGCAGCTTGTACCTGAAGTCTCTGGAGGGCTTCATCACCGTGGTAACAGCGGACGGCGACATGATCTTCCTGTCCGAGAACATCAACAAGTTCATGGGCCTCACGCAGGTACGAAAATATGCACACACGCACACATATTGACTCACTTCACAAGCATATTATGTTCCCCTTTATCTGACCAATAGCGTGGCTTTTAAACATATAAGGGCCAAAACATGCCTTGTAAAAATTAAACTGCACTAAAAAAACTAGCCATCAGAGGGTGCTAGAACTACACAAATGGGAAATCAACCTGACTTTTTTTTTTTTTTTAATAAATGTGCTGTTTTTAATATTGTGACATGACCATGACGATATATTGTGGCAGTTTTAATATTGCAAATGTCACAATATTTCTCATATTGTTACATCCCTATTCACTCCATGCCAAAAAAGTCCAATGAATGCCATGCATTTTGGTAAATCACCTAGGGAGCATGTGCAGAAAGTCTCCCTCACGTCTGTGATCTACCCACCCGCCACCCTTCAAAAAAATAAGTAAATAAATAAAAAATTCTAACTGCGTTATCGATGCATGTTAGGCCGGTAAATTCAATTTGTGTTGTATCCTAACGCATTTACGCGTACCTTTTTTAAAAGTCGACTTGAGTATATAATGTGATTTTGTTTTTAACAACAGACAGATTAGCAGCGTTATTGTTGTTAGTCTTAAGAGCAGAGCAATCATCATCATCATCGAACCACTTCTGTGCTGGTCAATGCTTGCTGACCTTTGTAAATGAGCCATAACAACAAACTATTATTTGCTCCATTTTGGCTTTTTTTTTTTTTTTTTTGGACAGCTTTTCACTCTGCATGTCATCGTTTTGTCTAGCCACCTTGATTTGATGGATGTTTGACGTTAACTTTTCAAAACGTTATCTTCTCAAAGTTGAGGTCACAATATTCAACAATGACTGTATGTATTTCGTTTTCTTTTCTTTTTTGTGCTCGTCAGGTGGAGCTGACCGGCCAAAGCATCTTCGACTTTACGCACCCGTGCGACCACGACGAGATCCGAGAGAACCTCAGCCTGAAGACGGCCGGTCAGTGTCAACGCTAGGGACAGACCGATTATCGGCCGGATTATCGGTGCCAATATTTGGCTTTTTTGACAAATATCGGCATCCATATTTAGAATCTCAAGGCCGATAAAGCTGGTATCTCACTGAGCGGTGAATGCTTGCGAACGTAGCGAATTTGGGGTTTGCATCAGGAATTGTAAGATGTTCACAGTCAGTTTTGACTTGTCGTAAAACACGTATGGAACATATTCAGACGAATTCTTCACTGCAAAGATCTTCTGAAACGTTTTACGAACCCTAACAAAACCCCCAAATGAGCTACATTCGCATGCATATGTCCCTCAGTGAACTTTTCATTTATGGATCTATTTAAATTTCCACTTTATTAAAAAAAAAAAAAGGAACTCCCTACACTTTTTATTTAAAAAAATAAAAATAAAAAATTAAATCAAGAAATTATGTTAAATTTTATAAAACTTTATTTACAGTAGGAATCTTTAGGAATTGATTTACTTGCTTTTTAATTTGTATTTTTATTTGTTTTTTTAGTTTAGCTTAACACATGTTAATGACTCTGGAAGCTGCAATTTTTGTTATTTTTTTTAAACAAATCTTGTCAATATAGTTTTTTTTTTTTTTTCTATTTTAATGCAAATGAATATCGGCTTGAAATATCATTTATCGACCTCCTTAACTACTAATAATCGGCATTGGCCTTGAAAAAAACATATTGGTCTATCACGAGTCAGCACGCATGCACGCACGAACAATGTGGCTTTTTTTGTGGAATTTGTGGAACAATTTGACAGTATTTTCCCTCACGGAGGCAGCGCTTCATCATCAAATTACTCCTTGTCAATTAGTGTTGTTTTAGGGTTGTATTTCCAATCCATTGTGGTGTATATATAAACTTCAAAAATCTTAAATGATATTTGCTGTCATCAGCATGCCACATGCTCACAGAGACAACTTCAACGTGCCTGCTGGCCGAGTGTAAAGACCGCCGCGGTTGCGTAACATCCTATCTCATGAGCGCGACATACAAACTCAGAGGTCACGTCGACAGCACATAGTTTGAGTGTGAGTGTGAGCGTGCGCGCGTGTGTTTGCGAGGAGAAAGAAAGTAACACACGCATGACATTGCACACATGCCGTCGATAAGACTTATCAGCGGCACAAGCCGAGCAACCTGCTTTGTGTCATACTTCTTTTTCTCTCTCACACACACACACACACACCTTGAGCGCACACTTGTTGACCACGGTCATTTTAGTGAACAAACGAAAATTCAACAAACAATTTGGTTAACGAAATCAAATGAAAACGAAAATACTTTTTAAAAAAACTAACTGAAACGATGTTGACAAAACAAACTAAAACTCACTATAATGAAAGCAAAAATGTCCTCTCGTTTTCGACTTTGGTAATCAATTTCATGCATGAGCCTTTGGGGATGACTTCAAATGTGATTTGAAATCGGTTTATTTTGATATGAACCGCCAGAATAAGGACATTTGAAAGTGTGTCGCACGGACGTGATGTCACCTCACAACAGCCAATAGAAAAGCACCTTCAGATGATGTCGCTCCCACGCTGTTTTGTTTTGTTTTGGGTTTTTAAAAAAAAACAACACAGGTAATGCACTTTTTTAAAACTATTTTTTAAAACTAATACTGAAACTACCAAAAACTTTGACTCAACGAGACAGACATACTGTACCGCTCGTCTGCGCTTGTAAGCAGAAGCACAGGTGGGAGGAGTCGAGGTGGATCAAATTTCAATCAAATGGGGGGGGGAAGAGTGTACTGTATTTTTGTTGTTTAAGTATTACTTTTAAACTTGATGCTTTAGCTACAAATTTCTAGCTTCTTAAAAAGAACACAGTAAAAATATAGCTAGATATGTACTGGTGCTCTAAAATCTTGGGAGTGCTAGGGTTAGGGGTTAATGTCAAATGTGTTAATCGTTTATTTAATTATTAATTAATTTATTTCATTTCATGTTTCCAGGCAGTGGTGGCGGCTTTGGGAAAAAGAGCAAAGAGCAGCAGAGCACCGAGCGGGATTTCTTCATGCGCATGAAGTGCACGGTGACCAACAGGGGGCGCAACGTCAACCTCAAGTCGGCCAGTTGGAAGGTGAGAGACGACAACGATGCATAACAAACAGCATAAATTCCGAAGATGAGCATAGAAGAAGCCCCCTTTTGTTTGCGGTCGCCATTTTGTTGCCCGTGCAGGTGCTGCACTGCACGGGCCAGCTGAAGATGTACACGCCCCCGCAGCGTCCGTCGTGCGGCTTCAAGGAGGAGCCGGCGCTCACCTGCACCGTCCTCATGTGCCAGCCCGTCCCGCACCCGGCCAACATTGAAGCGCCGCTGGACAGCAGGACCTTCCTCAGCCGACACAGCATGGACATGAAGTTCACCTACTGCGACGACAGGTGAGCACGACTTCCCCTTCCCACTTCCCGGCGGCTGCTGTTTTGCTTAGCAATACCGTTATAGAAAAGTTGAATGCAAACGGCAACTGACATGATTTACTTTGATTGGTTTGAAAAATATTATTTTATTGGTATGAAAAATATTATATCGTCAATTGTAACATTTTAAAACATATTGTATGTTTGACTTTCTGAAGCACACAATTTTTGAGGAACATTGATTTCATTGGATTTAATATTTAAGGCAGTTCATTTCTTTATTTCCTTTTGCAATGTTACACATAAAAATTGTGTCACAGTTTATGAAACGAAGCAATTGAAATGAAACATTCATTACCTGACCAATATATGGATAATTGCGTTATTGTCATATCGTGAGTGGCATACGAAGACAGAAACACGCACGCACGCACGCACGCGCGGGTTGAAGTTACACAAGCTTGTGCATGCAGTCTTGTAATCTTTTCAAGTTGCTCATGCAGAACAAAGGTTCCTTCTGGGCGAGAATGTGTGTGCGTTTGCGTGACTCAACCTCAAACAAGGGCCCATTTTTCTTTTGCAGACACATTTTTTTGGAGAAGTGTTACGAGTGGCCAAAATCCTGCGTCCAATTAAAGTGAATGAGGTTATTGAAAGGTGCTGGCACACACATAAAAGACGGGCGCACTTGGTGAAAAGTGTTTCCTGACCCACAAAAAAAAAAAGAAAAAAAAAGTCGTGCGTCATTGGCCACCAGGGCAGCATGATTGAAGTGCGCAGAGTGGCCACAAGAGGGTAGCAGATTTGATGCAACTTGTGGTGTGAGAATCTGTTGCTTGACACTTGGCGGGCGAGGTGTTTATTTGATTTCTTTCAATTCAAAATAAAGAAATCACTCAATAAATAAATAAATAAATGACGAAAAAAGTAAAAAGAAAAACGGATATAAAAAAATATAATTCGAAAATTATATAAAAAAAAAATATGTATATAAATGGAAGTAAAGAAGAAAATATATACCAGTAAATAAATACATTTGTATTTAATTTTTGAATTATAATTTTTACATCTGTTTTCATTTTCGCTTTTAGTCATTTATTTATTTACTAAATTAATACATTTGTATTTATTTTTTTTAATTATATTGTTTATATCTGTTTTTATTTTCACTTTTAGTCATTTATTTATTTACTAAATTAATACATTATTATTTAATTTTTGAATTATACTTTTTATGTCTTCTTTTTGATTTTCATTTTGAGTCATTTATTTATTTATTTAGTAAATAAATGACTCAAAGTGAAAATAAAAACAGATATAAAAAATATAATTCAATAATTAAATACAAATGTATTAATTCATGTATTTTCTTTTTATTTCCATTTATTTATTTATTTTTTTGGGGGGGAGGGATATAATTTTGGAATTATATTTTTAATATCTGTTTTTATTTTCACTTTTTCTTTTTTTCTTTCTTTATTTATTTAGTCATTTATTTATTTTTGAATTTTGGTAGTTTTTTTTTTTTTTTTTTTAACCTAACAGCATCTACTTGTAGATTATTTTGTGTATTTAATTGAATTCTTTCACTTTCTCATCAACATTTTGTGCGATTTGTTTCATCTGATGTTTGTTATGTTGCAGGGTGACGGAGTTGTTGGGCTACACCCCGGACGATCTGCTGGGTCGCTCCATCTACGACTTCTATCACGCGCTGGACTCGGACAGCGTCACCAAGAGTCACCACAACTGTAAGACGCACACAAATGTATCTTCATGATGATGATGATGATGATGATGTCGGGTCAACAACCCGGCGTCCTCGCAAAGGCTGCTTCCTTCCCACGCCACAGCTGAATACTGCAAAAAAAAAAAAAAAAAAAGGATGTCACCCTTTTCTCAAACATTGTGTTCATGCATCGGTTGCACTATATTTAAATAAATATTATTCTATATTATTATAAATATTCCATGAAGAAAAATTGGACTGATGATATCAAGGCCTACAAAACTCAAGTGCAAGTCGTACTTTGACTTCAGACTGCCTCATTGGGGCTCCATTCGTACTTCTCTTGTTTTTTTTGTTTTTGTTTTGTTTGTTTTTTTGTATAGTGTGCAGCAAAGGTCAGGCGGTGAGCGGCCAGTACCGCATGCTGGCAAAGAGCGGCGGCTTCGTGTGGGTGGAGACGCAAGGCACCGTCATCTACAACGGACGCAACTCGCAGCCTCAGTGCATCGTCTGCGTCAACTACGTGCTCAGGTAAGACGACAAACGTTGCAAGAGTATGTCATACATGTGTTGGGCGTATACATTGTTGGGTTTTTTTGCATGTTGCATGATTCAGGAGTATTCAATTCATCGTTTCAGCCTGAGAATCCACTCTATTAAAAAGAAACAAGTAATAGTGATGAAAATGTGAGGAGTGAGTCATTACAATCTGCTGTGATTTGGAGTGAAGCTCGTCCCTCTTTCTCTTGTCAGTGACATTGAGGAAAAGAGCACCGTCTTCTCCCTGAAGCAGACCGAGTCGCTGTTCAAACCCCGACAGGCCAGCGGCGGCGGCGGCGGCGGCGTCTTCTTGGCCGGCGACAACACCACCGAGGCGGCGCTCTTCAGCAAACTCAAGGAGGAACCCGAAGACCTCGCCCAGCTGGCGCCCACGCCCGGCGACACCATCATCAGCCTCGATTTCGGTCAGACTTTCCAAGCTACTCAACTTTATTAGCGCGCAACCAAAAACGCGCACGATACACAGCAAAAGCTCATTCAGTTATACGCAAACGTTTTGAAGATGTACACTCATACATATGTCATTTGTCAAATATTACACAAATATATGTTCAATGGCCGGTATTGCTAATGTTTAACGAAACCAGGTTCTTAAATTTGATTAGCAAGTGTTTGATTTATATTTTCTACAGCACATAAAAGATCAGTGCCAAATTTTGTCAAATAATTCCCATCTATATATATATATATGTATATATATATATGTATATATATGTATATGTATATATATGTATATGTATATATATGTGTATGTATATGTATGTATATGTATATATATGTATATAATAATAGCTCCCATTAGCTCGGCATTAGCTAAACATTAACTTTAGCTTAGCATTATCTTAGTACGCTAACTTATCATTAATTTAGCATTAGCTTAGCATGTTATTTTAGCATGCTAAATTAGCATTAGCTTAGCATGCTAACTTAGCATGTTAATTTAGTATTAGCTTAGCATTAGCTTAACCTTAGCATGCTGACTTAGTATTAGCATAGCATTAGGCTTAGCATGCTAACTTAGCATTAGCATTAGTATTAACTTAGCATGCTAACTGAGCATGCTAACTTAACATTAGCATTAGTATTAACTTAGCATTAGAATTAATTTAGCATTAAATTAGTATTAGCTTAATATTAGTATTTTCCTTAGCATAATGTCCCTGGATATATTTGCGATGTACAGTCGGAGGAAAAAAAAACTTAGTAAACGTCAATTAACGTTGATGGTGGCATTCATTAAGATTTTAGCACACATCATTAAACGTTTTTGGCGGTCAAAGAGTTCAAATCGTCAATCAACACTATAGATTGCGTACAATATCGCCCACCTGTTTTCATTGAAACATTCATTGGTCTTGAGTTTGACGACAAGTTGCCGATTCCCTCTGCTAGGCCGCGGTCATTTCGAGGAGCCATCCCAGCATGCAACGGTGGCGTACGCCCGTCGCCCGTGGGCCGGCGAGGCCCTTGGAGGCACCCCGCTTCCGCCGGATAGCGACGCGGCCCGGCAGAAGGCGCCGCCGCCCTGCAGCACCACACCCAGTCTGAGCAGCTGCTCCACGGTGAGATTGCAGCGCCACCTACGGTAGTGGAGGCAACCTTGTGACGCGTGTCAACAAAAACTTGTGGTTGTACTTTGGTGGTCCTCAGCCCAGCAGCCCTGGCGACTACTACGGCAGTACCGACGGAGACCTGAAGGTGGAGCTAACGGAGAGGCTCTTCGCGCTGGACACCGAAGGGGACGCTTCCGCAAACACCGAGGTGTGTTCTCTTAATCTTCCCTGGGGGAGCTAACAAGGGAGACGCAGGTCTTTTTTTTTTTTTTTTTTTTTTGTACATTAACTGTAAAATGTTTATGATTCTGCATTTGAACTCTTTCATAAATAAAATGAAAGAAATAATCCAGTGGCCAGAAAATGTCCGAATCAACATGTATATGCGCTTTTACATTCTTCTTTCGACCGATACCATCGGCCCCTGTTACGATAGGAGCAGCTTTAACATGCTAAGTTAGCATTAGCATGCTAAGTTAGCATTAGCGTTAGCATGTTAAATTAGCATTAGCATGTTAATTTAGCATTAACATTAGCATGCTAACATTACTGTAATAACATTGACATTGTCCTTAGGTTTATAGTGGAAGAGAGAATAAAGATTGCATTTTTATGATATTTATTTAATATGGTATAACTATATTATTATATAATTTTTTAAGTTAAATTTATATTTCAAACATGCATAAAAAAATATTAAAAAATGAAATGAAAATAAAAATTGTGAAGCCAAACTTGTAAACAACAAAAAAATAATAAGAAAAAAAAGCAGTTGAAACAAAATGTAATTAATTATTAATATAATATTATTATAATATTAAATATTATATAAAGCTATTATTTATATTATATTGTGAAAATGCTAACAACAACAATAATTATTATTCTTATGACCACTATAATGTAACCAAAGCATTTCCCATAATATAACGGGTATTTATTTATCAAGCCCTTCTTCCTTTTATACTTGACATTTCTTTATTTTGTTTTTCTTGATCTTTCTTTTTTTTTGTATTTGGACTTGTTCCCAGCGAGACTTGGGCGACCTGGACCTGGAGACGTTGGCTCCGTACATCCCCATGGACGGCGAGGACTTCCAGCTCAATCCCCTCCTCCCCGACGAGCCCCTGGACGGGGGCGCCCTGGGGGTGGGCGTGGCCTGTAGCGGCGGCGGTGCCCTTCCTCCCTCGCAAAAGCAGCAGCAGAGTTTCGGCAACATGGCCAGCCTTTTCCGGCCCCTCTCCTCGCCGCCCACTCAGCAAGGCCTCTATCGGCCTCCGCCGCCCACGCCGGAGGAGCGGCGGGCGGCGGCGGGCCCCGGGGCCCTGGACCCCAGGGTGTGGGCCTACGTGATGGGGCAGGTGCAGAACCCGCCCTACCAAGCTCCCGCCAGCACCCCTCTGTCTTCGATGGGGGGCATTCAGAACCTGCAGTGGCCCCCGGACCCCCTGTTGACGTACGGGCAGCGAGCGGCGCCCCAGCGGCGGCCGTCCTGCCAGCAGAGCCCGCTGCACGTCGCCTGCAAAGACAGGTGACCGACCACCATTTTGCCTTACTACCGTATTCATACATTCTTAACCTTTTATGGACCACGTTTTCTCAACATGACCATTTTTTTTTTCTTTTTTCTTTGTTTTATGCATCTTCAGTTTGATTGTCTTGAGTATTGCATAACCTTTTTTTTTCCCTTTCTCTTGTGAGGTGCTGTCAATGAGCTTTGGAGGACCAAAACTGCCAAAATTAAAAATAAATAAATGACATGATTAAAAGTGAAAAGAAAAACGACTATAAAAAAAAAATATAATTCAAACATTAAATCCCAAAAAAATAAATATAAATGGGAATAAAAACAACAAAATATAAATATATCCCTAAATAAATAAATAAAAATAAATACAAAAATAGAAAACGAGACTTAAAAAATAAAAATGAATGTCCAAATACATACAAAAATAAATATGCATGAAATAAATAAATGGGAGAGTGGAGCATTTTTATTTATTGATTGATATTTAATTCTATTTATATATTTATATTTATTTTTGTATTTATTTTGACATTTATTTTTATTTGTTGAATCTTTTTTTTTTTCATTTATTTTTTTTTTTTTTAGGGATATATTTAGATTTTGTTGTTTTTTTATTTACATTTATATTTATTTTTTGTATTTCATTAAGTCATCAAAGTTGAGTTGGCAGAACAAAAAGTCACATTTGATCCAGACAGGATGTAAGGCATTTACTGTTGAGGAATTCCATTTTTTTTTTTTTTTTTTGTATGTTTGTAGGTGCTTGGAGGATTTTGTGCACAATTACAGAGACATGAGTCCAGCCAACAGCATCAAGCGCTCCTTCATTCAGATGTCGGTGAGTTGCCCGAACCAAGGCCAATTGCTTGTTGCTCTCCAACAAATCAGGCCTGGTTGATCTCTTATACTCCACTGACACCTACTGGCCGTTTGTGTAATAACTACCATTTTTTTCCAACTGTTCTTTACAGTTGAGAGGCTGCATCAAAACCTTCTGTATGCTCTAGCATTAAAAAAAAAAAAACACAAAAAAAAACGGATAAATATGTCTTTGGGACACTTCAAACATTTAAAATAGAACGTGTTTATACTTTTTTGGCAGCGAATGACTTAAGAAGAACTCAACAGTCAACTGTCAAAAGTTGGGCCTTCAAAATAAAAGCATAGCAGTTTCAGCACACTTTATTGGCTCACATGTTGGCTTATGTGGCATCATAAACCGGCACAAAATGGTTTGGATGTGACTTATTGTACAATGTGCTTTTATTTTGAAGGGTTTGACTTTGGATAGGATGCGTGTGAGTAGATCTGGAACATTGTTAGCGCTTTGAGTTGGTTCTAAAAAGTTGCGTTACGTAATGCTATGATGCTAAACGTGCATCCACGCCACAACCTGATGTGTCGATGCATCGTCGTGTGCGTGTTTGACTTGTTGTCATCCGTGTGTGTCGAGCAGGATGACGTGACAACATCAGGAAGCATCTGGAAGAAGATGAGGGGCGACATGGAAAGTGGCAGCGGCTCGTTGCCCGGTACGAGCTGGTGTGATTTTTCAAGAAAACCGCTTCTTTAGAATTCATTCAAATGTGACCTTTTTTTTTTTTTGTCCTCCAGAGCGCCGAGCCGGCAGGATGTTGCCGGGCAACGGGACTCCTCCGTCTTTCAATATTTTGCAGCAACACAGGAAGTCTGAATATCCGGGAAACCTGACAGGTGAGGTGCTCGAAAAATATCGGGAAAGAAGAAGAATGACACGGTACTTACAGTATCGTCTAAAAAATGAAATATCATTGTAAGACATGTTTTCTCAACAATACTGTCAAAAATGCACCAAAAGTCATTATAAGAAGTGGAAGAAGGGGAAAAGACCAAATAGAAGCAGTCGTCATGGCAACTAATGTATGTTTAAAAAAAAAAGAAAAAAAAAGAAAAAGAAACATATTTGAAATATACAAAAAAATGTAAACAAAAAAAAAAATAGAATTTGAACCCAGCTGGACCTCGTTTACTGCCATCAACACAAAGAAGGAAACGAGGATTTGTATTTTTGAAAAATGTAACAAAATAATGAAATGTTTTTGTGGTTTTTGTTGTTTTGTTTTTTTTGTGCAGGCGTGGCCCGTCACCTGCTGGGCCCGTCCGTGGAGCGCAACTTCCTCCCCGAGTTGACCCGCTACGACTGCGAGGTGAACGTGCCGCTGCAGGGCAGCCTGCACCTCCTCCAAGGATGCGAGCTGCTCCGAGCCTTGGACCAGGCCACCTAGAAACAGGCCCCGCCCACCCACCACCGGTCCACGCCACAACACGATCCCACCCACCGGGACTCCGGGCCCGCCCATTAGCCTCCATGCTAAGCTAACTCATGAGCACATCCTGCCTTATTTGAGTCGTCGGGGTTGTGATGTCGTTCGTTCCAGCGGGATTCACACGCGCGCACAAATCTGCGTTTTGCCATTCCGTCCTTCTGGGAACTTAAATCCCGCCCTCGCGACACTAGCTATGTGGCTAATGCTAACGAAACACAGAATTCCACTCACAATTTTTGGACCATTTTTGTACGAAAATTTGAGACATTTCTATGGTGAAAAAAATATTTGTGCTCATTGAATGAACGGTAAGCCAAAATGTCAACAACAACAAAAACGCTTTATTCTCGGGCTGCAACTAAAGATTATTATAATAATCGATGAATATATAGATTTTTTTTTTCTTTCCAATCATCATCAATTTAATTTCCAACCCTTGATTCAAAACTTATTTCAAAATTGAGAGTGCAAAAAAAAAAAAAAAAAAAATGCACAAACATCAATTGAAAATCCCTTTTGCTGATTTGGTCCATAACATTTATCGTTAAATCGGCAAATCTCGCTGATCAAAGCTGATGTTGACAAATGTCATGTTTTGATTCAACAAAAAAGCTCATCAACCTTTTTCCATGGAGGACTGCAGAATGTTTGCTGAAATTTGGATAATTGTAAGTTCATCATCAAAACCAGGGCTGCACAATATATCGAAAAAATATCGATATTGTGATATTGGCCCATGCAATATGCATATCGCAAAGACATGCAATAAGTTTCATATTCAATTTTATGCTTTTTATCTGAATTTGACTAGTCAGCCACTAACAAAAAGATGCAATTACAATTAACTCGTTTACTCATTTTGCTGCATGAAAAATGTCATTCTTTTATTAGATCATAATCAAAACAACTCAAACGATTATCAAATTAGTTTGATTGTTAATGTTGCACACACCTGTACTTTCGTACCATTTTGCATCCCAAAGAGAACTTTTTTTACGCATGACAAACGTCAAAGTCCAAACGCACGTATAAACGTGTTTTTTGTTTTTGTTTTTTCAATCAACATTCATTCTGAAAAAAACGATTGTTTTCGTTTCCCTTCCGATGTCACATGCGCTCGTTAAAGGAAGAGCTTCTTTGGTAACTGCTGTAAAGTTTCAAAAGAATCGTGTTTTTATATATTATCCAGTTTGACGACAAATCACAAAAAATGCAATACACGCTAATTATGCTAACGTGCTCCACTCGTATTATTCGATGACTTCTCTCGCATGGCCACAGGGTGTTGTTGTTTTTTTCCATAACTATTTGTTTGTGTCATTTTCACTTGTCACGAGAGGTTCGAACTCGCCACAGGAGGATTACGACCACATTGAATCGTATAATTGCGTATAAACGCCATCGTTAATCGTTGCAAAGGGGGGAAAAATCGTATGATTCTGAAGTCATTTGTTTGTATTGCTAAAAGAGCACAATTGGATTTTAACCAAATAATTTCATTTTTAAAAAGTAATCAAATTGTGATTGTTTTCTTTCTTCTTATAAAAATTAGCACTCTTATCGTATTGATTTATTTTTCCTATATTCGCACTTTACTGTCATTCACATTGTTCAAATGTTATTCTTAAACTTCTTGTAATAGTACAAATGTATTCTTGTTGCACTCTACTAAAATGAGACCTTTATTTTTGTAATATGACGAGGTAATTGCGACATAAGTATTGTAAAAAATGACGACAATAGTCTACTAAAATTACAACTTTATTGTTGTCAAATTGACACTTATTTTAATGAGTATAACTTCATAATATATACGAGCTTACTCGGAAAATTACAGGGTTTATTTTTTATTTTTTTTGCTTTCATTAAATTATGACATTATAGTAATATATTTTGACTTACTCATTTTTGCTGAATTTCTCAAAACAATTTATTTTTCGTAAAGTCCAATTTTTTTCTTGTAAAATTTGCACATTTATTCTTGTAAAATTCAGATTTTCTTCTTTAAATATTGTTTCCTCTAATTGTTGTGACAAAATGGCCTCTTTATTTTTGGTAATATTACAACTTTCTTCTAATTAAATGCTACTGCATTTTGTCATAAATGATGAATTTAATAATATTTTGACTTTATTCTTGTAATATTGTAACTTTATGCATGCGGAGGTGGAGGGGGGGTGATATATTTTATTGTTAGCTATTATTCGTTACAATTTGCTTATTTTATTTTTTTTCTTGCAACATAATCATATTTTGGTTTGGAGTCAAAATTTTTAAAAATGACCAAACTTGTGGTAATATTGATCATTTTGATCTCGTTAATTGATTTTTATTTTATTTTTTTCTTGTCATGATCTCAGGGTTTTGCTCTCGGTGGAGTGTTTGCTTTTTAGTGCAATATTATACGGAGGCCTGTAGGGGACATCACCAAAATATTTAAGATTGCAATATAACGCAATACTTTGCAATAGAACGTAATCCTATTGCGTTATATTTCAAAACTATTGCGTTTTAACGCAACGACTTTTGCCAAATATATTGTGAAATAACACAAATTGTTTGCGAGAGACCTGCCAAACAATGACCTGGAAGTGGAAATCTTTTGTTCCGCTCCAAAAAATAACATTGCGTTATTTTACCATACATAATTGTATTTATTTTATTATTATATGTATGCATTCAGTAAAAAGTGAATTACCGAACGTGTTCATGATAGCAAATGAAGCGGAAGTGGAATCTCTCCTTTTCTTGTACACAATTTTTGCCTTAATCTATTTTGCAAAAGTCATTGCGTTAAAATGTGATAGTTTTGCGTTATATCGCAAATTATAATGCAATAGTTATTTCAATATAACGCAATAGTATTGCAATATTGCGCAATATTTTGGTGCCGGGCTCCGTCATATTTGGACTTTGGCCCTCATATATCATTTTCAAAGTTTTGTTGAATGTGGTCGTAATCCTCCTTTGGCTTGGGAGGGGCCGATTGAATATGGAATTGGTGTCAATCTTTTGCGGACGCATAAAAGGACGGACGCAACGTGATTGGACAAAGAGCTCCTTTGTTTAGTTTAGTTTAGTTTTGTTGTAAGTCGTGTCAATCAAAAGTTTCTGACTTTTCTATTTCTGTTCATAGCAGCAGAGTCGTTTTTTGAGGTCATAGTTTCTTTTCCGCTTTTTGCACACCTTTTTTGGAATGTTGCCAGTTGGACTGGTAGCGTGGTTGCGTCTTGTGGTACGTGGTCCTCGCCGTCTCGCTTTTTTGGGGTTTTTTGGCTGGCCAGTACGCTTCGTCCTCGTCGTCCTTTTTCTTGTTTGTGCTTTAAGAAAGTAGAAAAAGATGAAATGTCCTTTTCACTTTTCCGACATGTAGCATTTTATTCTTTTGATTTTTTGGGGGGATCTTGTACAGATCCCGTCGAGCGTGTCAGGCAGGCTGTCGAACCCGACGCGCCGCATTCAATTGTGTCGATGAAGCATAAAGTGCGCTTTGCTTTTCACATCGTGCTGATATTTTCCCGCAAGCTTCATTTGCGTCTGTGCCTTCGTCTCATCCGGACCGTCTTTCCGCTTGAGAAGCGGTTATCAGATTGTAGACGATTTCCCACATCAAGTCACTTGAAGCCACTCGATCTTACAATCACATCATCTCCAAGGCTGGATTAGAACCTGCTTCTAAGCTTACCGGAATCCTCCTAGAACCGACATATCGAAGATCCTGGTCCCAATAGAACCCACAATGACCCCTTTTGAAGAATCACTACAGCCACGTCAGATTCGGCTAAAATCATCCCCAAATATTCAAGACCATCTCGAACCCTCTGAACATCAGAACACAAAGTCCAGACTGGCCCTCAACGACAACCCTTGAGGTCAAATTAGAACCAGTTCTGATTCCAGTAGAACCCGTGAAGTCAGTTTTAGAAAGCACCTCATCTCTTGAAGAATCACTGCATCCACTTGACATTCGACGACTAAAATCATCCCCAAAATTTCAAAACCTCTGAACATCACGACAAGTCCTGACAGTCTTGCGGTAGAAGACCAATCGCGCAATGAGGGATTTTTAGGTCCCTTTCCAAAATAGTGATTTGTGATTTGACATGGCGCTAGCTAGTTAGCGTTAGCTGAGGAAGTGCGCAAGCGTACGTGGGAATAGTTTTCGAACGAACGCGAACGAAATGTCTGTAATATCGGGACTGACGCAAAAGTCCCGAAAAGCGGAACCGTTGCTAACGTGGGAAACGACGGACTTGTTTGTTTGTCGTCGGTCACCAGCGTTAGTTTTGAAGAGTTTGTTGCTCTCACCCCGTTTCCAAAGCGGAACCTTTGGGAAGGTTTTGAGCTTGCCGAGACCATATCAGCATGTGGTGCCTTTTTTCTTGAGTTTTTGTGTTGAGAAACAGGCTTTGACTTTTCTTTGCTTTTCCACTTGGGGATTCACGTTTGAACTTGAGTTCAGTGAGCCCGTTTCTGCTTTTGTACATGCTACAAAAATCCGACCCATAACATTTCGAGATCAACATATTGTAAACACATGACATGTACGCGTCTTGGATTGTTCTGACGGCGATTTGAACCCGCTCAAAAGTTTTGTCTTATTATTTTCTCTGCACTGATATCTTGTTATTAAAGCTTATTATTGAGCTGATTGTGCACGTTGGTCCTTGTCTGAGGCGGATCGGCCGCTTGCACGTTTCCGCAAATGTTTTGCCCGACCCGTCCGTCTCTAAAAAGTCGCTCGGGTTTGTGTTGTGCTCCGATACCAAACTAAATGTTGTTTTCCCCGCTGGGACCGACCCATCCCACCAAACGCAATTGTTTTCTTTTTTCTTCCCATGACTGAAGCTCGCCGTGTTTATTTGGAAACAAAAGGCGAGATTTGACGCCAAATTCATGGATTGGATTATTTGACATCAATATTTGAAGATGATTTTTTTTTTCCATTGGCGCGTCCAAGTGTTTTTGTTTTGTTTGTTTTTTGTTTTTCTCGCTCCCGCGGGTGCGAGACGTTACGCAGCTGCTCTTATTTGTGTTGGCCGACCTTTCACCTCCTCTGGCAAGTCCTTCCTCTTCATGTTGAGAAATTGTCTGGCACAGGCGAGCTTATCATCATCATCATCATCATCATCATTTTGGATTTTGCATTATAATTACTGTCGTTTTTATTTCATTTTGCCTTTAGTTTTTTTTTTAAAGTTCAGCTGGTTTTAAAAAGTTTTTAGATAAGTTATTAGTTTTTTTTTGTAAGTTCTTCATTTTAGTTGAGTTTTAGTATTAGTTTTTTTCCCCTTAAGTTCAGTTCGTTTTAAGTTGTTAGTTTTTTGTTGTTTTTTTCTTCAGGTTTTTGAAAATGCCTCCGTTTAGTATTTTTTATTTTTTTACTTTTGTTGAAGTTGGTTTTAATCAGTTTTAGAGCAAGTTTTTTTTTTTTTTAGCTTTTATTAGTTTCTACTTTTAAAAATGTTTCATTTTAGTTTAGTTTTAGGATTGTTTTAGTGTTGATATATATATATATATATATCCTCGTTGTGGTTTGTGCGCGTGCAGGAAAATGGCCAGAAATCCGCTCCTTTGGTCCCGGAATCGTCTCGGCAGCGATCGTTTGCTTCTTCGCTGGACAAAAGCGTCTTACGTAAGCGTCACGCTGTCACAAAGGAGTTACACAACTTTTTTGTTTTGTTTCTGCACTTTTTTGCCTGTCGCCACCATTTTCCTTGAAGGAATGTGCTCGCTGTTGACCTTTTTGGTCACTTCCTGTTGCGGACTCCCGGAGGGCAGCGATGACGCATTCTAACCTCGCCATCTTTTGCTTCCGGGGACGCGACGCGTTTTGGCTTTCTCGTGAGAATCGTGCGCGTGCGTGTTTGCTATCTTGATTAGCCCCTGCACATGATTGAAATCATTTGCTTCAAAGGGAAGGCGATCGTAACGTTTATTGAAACAATTCCTCTCCAAACGCTCATTTCTAAGACGTAATGTTGCAAAGATCATTTGAAAATGTGGAGTGGTCCCGCGTTCATACGTATTAGAGGCACGTCTCTTCCCTGGTCTTCTTTAAAAAAAAAAAAAAAAAGATATTCTTGCATATAAATATTAGAATTGATGATGCTACATTCAAGGAAGGTGGGACTTTTGCAGCTTGATTTATTTATTTTTTTGTATTGTGTCGTACCAGCTAGCTAGCAAGCACTAAGCTAGCTTGTCAAAAAATAAATAAATAAATAAAAATAAAATACAATTATAAAGACAAGCAAGCAATGTTGGTGTTTTGTACTTGGGCTTTTTTGTTTATTTTGTTTAGTTTTTTTTTTTTTGAATAATCAGTTGTGACTTTTAAAGAAATTCAATGTAAAAAAAAAAAGAATATTCTGTTATTTTTGCTATGAGTACAAGAAATCAAAACGGTAACAAAAAAAAAAATGTGCACGCTAGCACACATTTATGCAACAGGAACCAATTTAGACTATCAGGTCACATATTGATGCATTGGCTAGGCTAGGCCACACCCCCGTGTGGGTGGACGGCCGAGGTAGTATTAGCAACTATCTTGAGTGGGGCAAGCCTGCTTCCTATTATTATTTGTTTTATTATTACATTTATTATTTATTTGTTATTTATTTATGTTTTATTAATTTATTATGTTATATTTTGTTTATTTATGATTATTAATATTTATTTTATTCTAAAATGTATTATTATTATTAATTGATTTATTTTATCGTTTTATTTTCTTGTGACTGCAGAAGATTCTTTTTTTTTTTTTTGGGGTGCAGGCCAAAGAATGAGTCATTGACGTGCGTGGTAACTTTTTAACATGTGATGTCCAAAGGTGGACTTTTTGATAAGGATGTCAGTCTCTTTCGGAGCGAGACGTCCGTCCGTTCATCCGTCCGTCCCCGTCGCGTGATGACGTTCGACGCCATCCTGGAGGAGGTGGGCGCCTTGGGGCCCTTCCAGGTGGTCCTGGTGGTCCTGATGGCGAGCTCGCGCTTGGTGCTGCCGTGCAACTTCCTGCTCAACAATTTCGTGGCCGCCGTGCCGCCGCACCGCTGCAAAGTCGGCCGCTGGAACGCGTCGGCCGGAGACGACGACGACGATGACCCGACGACGGCGTGCGAGATGTTGGCCGAGACGCCCTCGCCGCTGGCGGGGAACCGGTCGGAAGCCACGCCCACCACAGTCCAGTGTCTCCACGGATGGGTTTACGACAATTCCACCTTCTCCTCCACCATCGCCACCGAGGTAACCGAAAGCCACGCCCACTTCACCATTTTGACTTTTGCAAATCTTTTCAAACTGTTTTAAAAGCTCAGATGTGTTTTGAAAGTTGTTCATTTTAATAACAAATCATTCATTCTCGTTTTTTTTTTTGGGAAGTTCATAGATATTTAATGCTATTTTTTTTCTCTTTGTTTTAGTCAATTTAATATAATGAAATATTTTTTACGATAATAAATTTTAAAATGTTGACTGGATATGTAATGATATAATCATAATTTATTCTTATGTTTTTATTCATCATTGATTTAATTAGAATTAACCAAAGAAATGTTTTTTGTCATTATTTACAATGGATTTAAAAAATAAATAAAATGCACATCAAATCAGGTATTTTATTTTTATTTTTTTAAATAATGGCTATACGTACTTATTTAATGAATGTTTAAAAAAAAATGCTAAATGAGTAGATAAAAAAGTTCATTTGGCTATTATTGAATGAATGAATAAATTAATCAATTATTTAATATTTTTTAATGTTATACTATAGTGAAAACGGTTTATTTGGTATATTTATTTTCTTAACGACCTAATCAATTTAATTTAAAACTTAGATTTACACCAACATATTTTTATAATATATATATATATAAATAAATTAACCACTTATTTAATAACTTCAATTTAACAGCCTAATTGCTTTTTGTAACTATTTGGACCCAATAAATGACCCAGTTATATAATCAAATAAGTAAATCGTGTTAAATGTTTCATGTAAGATTTTATTGAAGTGATCATTTTTTTGTCATCATGTATAACAAATGATGTTGTGAAATGAATAAATGAATGCAAAAGAATCCATTTGAGAGGTACAGCAAATCCAAACCAAAGTCTGGCGCCAGTAAAGCAATAAGACGTCAATAAAAGGTGATATCAAAATCGTCAAAGAAAAGTCGGCGCGACTTTTGATCCCAGTCATAAACTTTTGGATTATGCACGGAGACGTCTTCAACAATTAGTCCACTTGCAAACATGGCTGACTTGTGAGTTTTGTTTATTGTTTGTCTGTTTGTCGTTTGTTGAGTGGGACCTGGTTTGCGAGCGTAAACATCTTTCCCAAACCATCAACATCATTTTCTTCCTGGGAGTGATGCTGGGTTCGCTCGTCTTTGGACTGCTCTCTGATAAGTACGAGCACGTTCACCACACACAAAAATAAAGATCTGCCTTCACTTACAAGTGCGCTTTGTTCCTTGGCCAAGCTCTTAATTCAAATCGTGGCATCTTGTACTGCATTTGAGGACATTTGAAAACATGTTGTTAGTGAGATTAAATTGATTTTTTTGGGAAGATAGTAGATTGACTAACAGGATGGATGATAGGGATGGATGGACGGATGGATGGATGGATGATAGGGATGGATGGATGGACGGATGGATGGATGATAGAGATGGATGGATGGATGGACGGACGGATAGATGGATGATAGAGATGGATGGATGGATGGATGGATGTACGGATGGATGGATGTACGGATGGATGATAGAGATGGATGGATGGACGGACGGATAGATGGATGATAGGGATGGATGGATGGATGGATGGATGATATGGATGGATGATAGAGATGGATGGATGGATGGATGCATGGATGTACGGATGGATGGATGGACGGATGGATGATAGAGATGGATGGATGGATGGATGGACGGATAGATGGATGATAGGGATGGATGGACGGATGGATGATAGAGATGGATGGATTTATGGATGGACGGATGGATGATAGAGATGGATGGATGGATGGACGGATGGATGATAGAGATGGATGGATGCATGGATGATAGTTGGATGGATGGATGGACGGATAGATGGATGATATGGATGGATGCATGGATGGATGGATGATATGGATGGATGATAGAGATGGATGGATGGATGGACGGATAGATGGATGATATGGATGGATGCATGGATGGATGGATGATAGAGATGGATGGATGGATGGATGCATGGATGTACGGATGGATGGATGGACGGATGGATGATAGAGATGGATGGATGGATGGATGGACGGATAGATGGATGATAGGGATGGATGGACGGATGGATGATAGAGATGGATGGATGGATGGATGGACGGATGGATGATAGAGATGGATGGATGGATGGACGGATGGATGATAGAGATGGATGGATGCATGGATGATAGTTGGATGGATGGATGGACGGATAGATGGATGATATGGATGGATGCATGGATGGATGGATGATATGGATGGATGATAGAGATGGATGGATGGATGGACGGATAGATGGATGATATGGATGGATGCATGGATGGATGGATGATAGAGATGGATGGATGGATGGACGGATAGATGGATGATATGGATGGATGCATGGATGGATGGATGATATGGATGGATGATAGAGATGGATGGATGGATGGACGGATAGATGGATGATATGGATGGATGCATGGATGGATGGATGATATGGATGGATGATAGAGATGGATGGATGGATGGACGGATAGATGGATGATAGGGATGGATGGATGGATGCATGGATAGATGGATGGTATGGATGGATGGATGGATGCATGGATGGATGGATGATATGGATGGATGATAGAGATGGATGGATGGATGATAGGGATGGATGATATGGATGGATGGATGGATGATAGAGATGGATGGATGGACGGATGGATAGATGGATGATAGGGATGGATGGACGGATGGATGCTAGAGATGGACGGATGGCTGGCTGGCTGGACGTCGGCACAGTTTGCATTTGCGTCAATGCGCACGGTTGCTCCCCGCAGAAGAGGAAGAAGCGACTGGCATATAATCCGACTTGCGAGCATCAATGCAAAAGTAGTGCTTCGGTGTCGCTTTCCAGCGGGCGTGCGCACTGCATGTGGCTGTTGTCGTGTGTGCAGTTACGGCCGTCGCGGCAGCCTGCTGCTCTCCTACGCGCTGTCGCTGGCGTTGGGCCTGGCGAGCGCGCGGGCCGACTCGTACGCGACCTTCGCCGCGCTCAGATTCGTCTGCGGGAGCGCGCTGGCCGGCATCAGCCTCGTCTCCGTCACGCTCTGTGAGGACGCAACGCAACATTCTGCACAACTTTTTCAACTTCAACGCACATCTTCATAGATGTGCCCAAATATATATATATATATTTTTATTTTTTTTTAAATATATCAAATGTCGTTATATTGCACCAAAAATGAAAACAGCTGAAGCGTGCATTATTTTTGGTGTACCACTAGAGGGAGCCCGTGTAGGCCTCTTTGAGAATCACTTTTCTACACTTTTGTGCTTCATAAAAGCAAACAGTCATAATAATAACTTGATTGAATCCAATGAAAGCGTTTGTGCATCATTTATGATTAATGCGATTGCGCTGCCCATGCTGGTGTGCGCGTATTGACCACCAGGGGGCACTATGTTGCATTCAGACGTACTACATGTTGATTTTTGGGGGGGTTTTCAATATAAGGACTCTTTTGTTCGAAAATAAAACAAATACTAAAACTATTTTATAAACATTTTTTAATGAGTTTCTCTTCAAAAAAATATCAATTATGTCACATAGCACATTGGCTTTTTTAGTGGGAAAAAAATGCAAATGTAATTCTTTACAATTTGACTTTTTTCCTCATTCAATTTTATGTTGTTGTTTTTTTCCTTTTTTTATTATTATTTTGCAAGGTAGCCACAACTTGTCCACAATATGTATTTTGTTTCAGGCGTGGAGTGGGTGACGTCACCGCACAGGGCCTTCATGTGCGTGATCGGCAGCCTGTCGTGGTCGCTAGGCAACATGCTGCTGGCCGGCTTGGCCTTCCTCTTCAACGACTGGCGCCCTCTGGTGGTGGCGGTCACGGCCCCGCTGGCCTTGGCCGTCCTCACCTGGCGGTCAGTCAAGAGTACGTCATTTGCCAACAGGTAGTGAGCGAGCGGTGTTTGATTTTTGGTCGTTGCGCTTTTATCAGGTGGGTTCCCGAATCGGCGCGCTGGCTTTTGGCCAACGCTCAGGTGGAAAAAGCGCACGTGTACCTCAACAAATGCGCACGCGCCAACAAAAGACCAAAGTTGGCTTCCAAAGACAAACTGGAGGTAGCCTTTATTTATTTTTATTTTTATTTTTTTCATTAAAAAGTTGCCATCCAAAGACAAACTGGAACTAAACTATATTTACGGGGTTGTTGTTTTTTAAACATTATAAAGTTAATATTATTATTTTTTTGTCGAGGAAAAAAATATATATATATATATATTTTTTTTTCAAAATATTATTTCTTTTTTTTTCAAGTAAAAATCCAACTTTAGGGTTGTAATATTGTGACTTTGTGGGGGGGGGGAGCACATCTTATTTTACTACTTTTGTCACCAAAAAAAATTTAATATTTTAATATTATGCTTTTTTTTGTCAAAAAAAAATAAAACTTTAATTTTGCAATGTTACGTTTTTTTTATTGAAGAAATACAACTTTAATTTCTGAATATTAATTTTTTTTACAAAATAAAACAATTTTAATCTAATATCACAGCTTTTTTTTATCTAAAAAATGGCATTTTAATCTTGCAACATTACTGTAATAAATAGAAACGCCGGCCGCCTTTTCACCCCCAAAAATACATTTCATGACTTTTTTTTTGTCTTTTTTTTTTTTGTAATGAATTTGTTTTTTTTTGCTGGCAAAAAGTGTGAATGCTGTCCGTCTGTCCGTCCGCATCGCGCAGGCTTTGTGCAGCGCGGAAAGGTCAAACAAGAGCCAAAAGTTGACCTTGCTTCACCTCTTCAAGACTCCCGAGCTCAGAAAGATCTCGTTGGTCAGCGGAATCGCCTGGTGGGTGCGAGCGCTTGCATCTCCTTTTTTTTTTTTTTCCCGAATGTCTCGTTCTCGTATCGTTTCATCAAGAACAGAAAAGAAAATCATTTCATTTTGAGCAATATGAGTATTTCAGTAATCGGCATTTGATGAAAATATTCTCCGGTATTTATGTTCTACATGTCTTTACTGTTATGACCACTGGAGGGAGCCTGATGATGTCGTTGCAGTGCACCAGAGGGATCTGTGATCTGATGTGGCAGCCATTTTGCATCCACACAATAGCAGATAGCAAACTCGATGGCGCTACGCACAAATTAGTGACCAGACTGTTAGACAATTGCATGTCTTGACCGTTATTAGTACAAGACGACATTTACAAATAAAAAATTTTTGTGTGCGTGTGTCTTTACCGTCATGACGTGAAAACGTGTCGCAGGTACGGCACGGCGGTGACGTATTACGGCATCAGCTTGAACTTGGGCGGCTTCGGCCTCAACGTGTACCTGACGCAGTTCGTGTACGCCGCCATCGAGATTCCCGCCAAGCTGCTGATTTACCTCCTGATCGACCGCGTCGGCCGCCGGCCGTGCCTGGTCGGCACGCTGGTGCTGACGGGAACGTGCGTCGGCGTCAACATCTTTGTGCCCAAAGGTACCGGTCTGGATACACCTTCACAAAAACAAAAACAAAAACAAAATAGCATGTCAGGATGTACATGAAGTAAGTATGACGTCTTGTAGAAATACTGCGATAGGCTGGCGACCAGTTCAGTGTGTCCCGCCTACTGCCCAAAGCCAGCTGAGATAGGCTCCAGCACCCCCCTTGTGATGTTATTGCAGAAATACATAAATGAAATATGAAACATTACAGAGGGCTGTAACATATATATTAGAGATGTACAGTATCGTCGTCCAATATATGACAAAAGTATATGCGTTGAAGATGGAAATATGGTACATTAAAGTTTTCTACACATGAAATATCATGTGGGTTCTTTTTGTTGTTGTTGTTGTGTTTGCAGACATGTGGCAGCTGCGTTCGGCGGTGGCCATTTTGGGCAAAGGCCTTTCGGAAGCCTCCTTCACGACCATCTTCCTGTACACCTCCGAGCTTTACCCCACCGTGCTCAGGTGAGGGAGGTGCTCTCCGCTCGCCTCGTCCTGATTGGCTCGCTTTCATCCAATCGGCGCGTTTGAATTGTGCTCCCGTTGCGGGCCACGTCTCGCATGAAGCGGTCACGTGCTGCCCCCTGCTGGTCACCAGCCTGTTCTCATAAATCCGCCGCGTCTGTTGAATGTGACGTAAACAGGAGCCATTCGAGGCGGGTAGCTATGAAATATGACGTCAATGTTGCGTTCAGGCAGAGCGGTCTGGGCTTCACCAACGTGTTGAGTCGCGTGGGCGTGTCCGCGGCTCCCCTGGTTCTCTTCCTGGAGGAGGCGTGGTCCGTCCTCCCGCAGGTGGTCTTGTGCGCAGGCGCGCTCACCTGCGGCCTGCTGGCGCTGCTGCTGCCCGAGACCGCCCACCGCAGGCTGCCCGAGACCATCCGGGACGTGGAGACGCCCGCGCGCTGGTGGGTCACGTGACTCCGCCTGCGTTATTAGCGTGTTTGCTAACCTTCTTTTTGTTTTGTTTGTGTAGTTCAAAAGGACACGAAGAAATTCCTCTGGAGACCAAGAATACAACATGATGGAAAAATAGGTTGTTTGGTGCTAATTTTTTGTCAATGTATATTCTTTTCGTCATTTTAATAAGCTATGTTTTCTTCTCTTTGATCTGTGAACACCTTCAGTTTTTCTAATTAAGTTCATACTTTTCCATGATGTGTATGAAATGTGCTCTAAAAATAAAATGACCTTGTCTTGTCTTCTCAAAACTGCTCAGCAACAAAATGTTCCTTGTTCCTAAATAAGCTTCAACTTCAGTGGTCAGTGGAACTGTCCAAAACAAAGCCAGAATAAACATTCTGAATTTTAAACGGCATATTGCGCCTTTTCCCATAATATGTCAGAGTATTGCGCATGCGCGAGTGGTAAAAAAAAAAAAAGCTTTTTACTTTACATTATACCAATACGTTCCAAAATGAAGAAAAAACGTTCATTTGTAACTTTTCGGATTTATTATGTCTGCTCTGTAGTGCGAGATTTAGGTTGGACATTTTTTTTCCCCCATAATGCAATACGTTATTGACGCAAGTCAAAAAAAAAAAAAAGACAAAATATTAGGGGTGGGAATCTTTGACTTGTCTCACGATTCGATTCCGATTTTTGGGTCTGCATTTCAATTCGGAAATCCAAATTTGATTGACACTGATTTTTGCTTCATTTTGTACTTGAGCAAATATTTGTCATTGTAGAGGTTTCCTCCGGCCACTAGGGGTCAGTGGGGGATTAGTGTCCCTTTAAATCAAATCGATTTTAGGACATTAAAAATGGATTCTGAGTTGTACTAAATGAGAATCGCGATTTTTTTTTTTTTTTTTTTGTCACACCCCTACAAAATATGCTACGTTTGAAGCACTAACCTGCAACTACGTTTGAACGTACTCACCAGTCCAAATGTTAACTCCACATTGGCAGTTCCACGCTTGCGTCGTTATTCCGCCATTTGAAATATACATAAATGTATTTTTGCGTTATTTTTTTTCTTGAAACGTTCATGACCTCTGTCATGCCGACAACGTCCAAGTCAAGTCCGGCCCACCTGCCGGACATGCGCAAGGTGACGTTTGCACGCTTTGTCGCACGTGAGCCGTGACGAGTCTATTTGCGTTCGCAGCCGTTCCGAAAAGCGTGACGAGCGACATGTCGGAAGAAGCTTGACAACGGAACGTCCGGCTCATGCGGGGACGCTCGCTCGATCGGTCGCTCGGTTGGCATGACCCGGCCCACCCACGTGCGGAAAGATGCTTCCTATGTAGCGCAGCCCCCGACAAAAATGTGCCTCACCATCACTTGAGTCCAATAAACACTCGCCATTGTTGTTTTTGCGTGCTCAAGGTTCAAGGTTTCTTTTTACTCCTTTGCAGGAATTTGCCTTGGAAGGAGCGAGGGGCAGCTGCGTGCGTACGAGATAACAACAGGCAAGCATCAACATGCCATCCCGCATACGGGCCACTTTCGTATCAAAAGAAAGTCACGTGACCAAACCCGCCAGAAAGCAGCCAAGTAAGTGCGCTCCTCAACCAAATTTCGCCTCCAGTTGGTTTGGGGTTGTAATTCCACTGTCGACCACTAGATTGCGGCAGGCACACTTTTGTTTGACACGTTTGTAAATTGGAAAGAATGAAAACCGGAAGTATTTCAGCTCAGTCTGATCTATATACATGACTGGATAGCCCAGAGGCCAAGACTTTTGAGGTGGCGAGGCGGCCATATTGCTCCTCCCAATATATATATATATATATATATAGGTCAATGATTTTATTTTATTTTTTTGTTGAAGATTATTAAATATTTAAATATCAAATCCTCTTCTTCAATTCTTTTTTCACACCTACAGAAAGTGATGGCTGGAGCTTTGTTTTCTGATACGTGATTATTGTAAAAAAATAAAAAATAAAATAAAAAATATATATATATATAAAATGATATGATTTTTGTGCCATCCATTTCTCTTGCTCTCTCTCTCTCCATCAGTAATTTATGGTTTTAAATGTGTTTGTATTATATTTAGAGAGGGACCTTACAAAAACAAAAACAAAAAAAAAAACAAGTCGTAAATGCTATAAAAAGATGCCAAGGGAGTATTTAAGTCGTGTAATTCTATATTGTGGATTTCACTTATTGCAGGGGCGGTGTGAAACGTAACCCCCATGATGATGTGAAGGGTTGGTGGGGGGGGATTACTGTCCCCTGTTTTGACTGGTGGGAGCACATCCAACTTATTTTTGCTCCAAAATCAAAAGGAGGTTTCTTGTTGTTGTTTGCTGATCAATTGGGAGTTAGCTGCAAGCGTGCCTGATTTCCGTTGCGTTTAACTAACGAGGAACCCGTTTGTCCCCTTTTGCATGAGCGTCAGCTTAACGCGGGATGTGAAAAATTCCAAGCACGACTGCAGTGCAATCAGCCGCAGATGACGTCATTAGCCAGCTGACCAACGCCACGGACACGTGAGATTCCAGCACGCCATCTTGAAATTCCTGATGAGCTCTCGCGTGTCGGAAAGATGCGTCCACATTTACGAACTCGCCACTCCGTCCGTCAAGTCGCAACTTTAGAACGCCGCTTGCGTCACTGCACCTTGCAATTATTAGACCTTTCCCGCTATTTTGATCACGTTTTATCATTTTGTCATAATTCAACCATGGGTTGTTGTTTTTTTTAAATCAATAAATAATACATCATAATAATATAAATACATCTAAAATAATCAAATATAAATAAATGTATAAATAATAAAATCAATCATATAAAATAATACACTAAAATAAATGAATAATATATCAATAAACACTAAAAACAACAAAACAAAATAATCAAATAAATCCAAAATAATATTTTAAATGAATAAATGTGAATACACAACTTTTTATTTTCAAAATAAGATCATGACTCACCAGTCTCGTCAAGCATTGCCCAATGGAAGGCAAAAGAAGGCTACATTTGAAGGAATATGTCATGATTGTCTTTCAATTGGGCTTCTTGTTTTCCTAATGACATCTTAACCATACAAGACATGATATGATGAGTGCCTTCAAATGCAGCATTCGAGTGATGCAGGCCATCCATCAGGCTTCTTATTTATGGAATGACCTCATACACGAGACACGACTCACCAGTCGAGTCAAGCATTGCCCGAGAAAAGGCAAAAGAAGGCCCCATTTGAAGGAAATCCTTCTTGGCGACAGCCTTTGCCAGCTGTTATGTCATGATTGACCTTCAATTGCGCTTCTTGTTGTCCCAACTTAACGATACAAGACATGATGTGGCGAGCGCCTTCAAATGCAGCATCCTTGTGATGCAGGCCATCCATCAGGCTTCTTATTTTCGGAACGACCTCATACGCAGGACATGAATCACCACACGTCGTTGGTGGCGAGCGGTTATGATGTCGTCGGCCTTCAAATGCAGCCTGCTCCTCCTTATTGTCGTTCGCAGGACATTACTCACCCCGAATGTCAAGGCTGCTGAATGATTATGACGTCACGGGCCTTCAAATATGGCCTCCGCCTTCTGATTTGTATGATAACGTCGCATACAAGTTGTGACTCATGTCAAAGTGCAAGCCTGACCCTCCCCCAAAAAAGAACTTGAATGCTTTGCTTGTTGGGATGGCTAGCCTAGCGCTGTTAGCATTAGCAGATGAATTAGCAGTATCTTTTTTCAAATGCTAATCCCGGCTGCTCCTCGCCTCCGCCCGCGCTCCAAAAATAGCCTTCGGAGGCTTAAACCAAAACAAAGATGGTGGCCACTGCAGGCTGGCAGGCGCTAATCCAAAATCAACCGGGGGAGGGGGTGGGCGGGGGCGGTGCGGGAGGAGTACGTTTTCAATCCTTTACATTCTCTCCATTTTCTACTCACACGTCAAACGTTTTGACAAAGCTAATATGGGCAGACAGAGAACACGACATGAACGGCAACTTTTCGAGACAAGGAAACTGTTGTTGCTACGTTTTTGCACTGGGGGGCGCACTGACGACCTCTTAACACTGTGAAATTGGCAACCATTTAACAGCTGATATTGACACGAATGCAAAGGCTGAAAGAAGATAGCGAATAAAGTATTCCCGCCTTGTTACATTACATTTCACAAGCTCCCGCATGAAAGTGTATATCCGTCAAATGGATCATCATTCTTACGCTTTGGGGTGGAGTGAGACAAGTGCACCCAAATGTGAGGAGGCTGATCAATCAGACAAAGGAAACGAGTAACGTAGGGTGATTTATTGACAAGTGGGCAGGAAATCCAAGACTTCGACGAGACGGAACTGGACGAGACAGAACTGGACTTGACATGACAGAATTGGACTTGACAGAACTGGACTTGACGTGACAGAACTGGACTTGACTTGACAGAACTGGACTTGACTTGACATGACAGAACCGGACTTGACTTGCCTTGATGTGACAGAACTGGACTTGACATGACAGAACTGGACTTGACTTGCCTTGATGTGACAGAACGGGACTTGACTTGACATGACAGAACTGGACTTGACTTGACGTGACAGAACTGGACTTGACATGACAGAACTGGACTTGACATGACAGAACTGGACTTGACGTGACAGAACTGGACTTGACATGACAGAACTGGACTTGACTTGCCTTGATGTGACAGAACGGGACTTGACTTGACATGACAGAACTGGACTTGACTTGACGTGACAGAACTGGACTTGACATGACAGAACTGGACTTGACATGACAGAACTGGACTTGACGTGACAGAACTGGACTTGACTTGCCTTGACGTGACAGAACTGGACTTGACTTGGATTGACGTGACAGAACTGGACTTGACAGAACTGGACTTGACAGAACTGGACTTGACATGCCTTGACGTGACAAAACTGGACTTGACAGAACTGGACTTGACTGGACTTGACGTGACAGAACTGGACTTGACAGAACTGGACTTGACATGCCTTGACGTGACAAAACTGGACTTGACAGAACTGGACTTGACTGGACTTGACGTGACAGAACTGGACTTGACAGAACTGGACTTGACTTGCCTTGACGTGACAGAACTGGACTTGACAGAACTGGACTTGACTTGGATTGACGTGACAGAACTGGACTTGACTGGACTTGACGTGACAGAACTGGACTTGACAGAACTGGACTTGACATGCCTTGACGTGACAAAACTGGACTTGACAGAACTGGACTTGACTGGACTTGACGTGACAGAACTGGACTTGACAGAACCGGACTTGACATGCCTTGACGTGACAAAACTGGACGTGACAGAACTGGACTTGACGTCACGTGACGTGACAAAACTTGAATTGACTGTAGCTTGACGTGACTTTAGCTTGAGCAACCCCACCGAACCGAAACATGACAATCATAAACAACGCAAAGTACATTTCAATATTGAAAGAGTGCAAGAGCAACAGAAACGCACACCAAAAAATATTGTGCAAAAAGGATACAAAATGTTTTGTGTACTGATGCGCGCCTGTTGAGCCATGCAGGCAAGTAATTGACTTGAACATGTTTCATGCACTATTTATACTAAGCATATTTAGCCTGGGATGACATTTTTGTTGTTTCCGCTCGTCTTTGCTTGACATGAATTCAGAAATAAGAGTGAAAGTTGTCATGAACGGAGCACATCCCATTTTTTCCCCCTAATTATGTACATGCAAAGAGAAAACATTCACAGTTGTACTTTTTCAGGGATGAATTCTCGTGGATTTGTATCTGTTAGCAACTAAAGCTAAATAGGACTTTAACTTCATGCAGTTCCACAAGTTAAGCTGATTTGATCTTAGTAAAAAAAAAAAAAGAAGAAAAGTGTTTCCCATGCAGGTCCACATTTGGCAAAGATCAAACGACATGTTGTGATGTCGAGCCCCCAACCGGGCAAGGAAAAGCTCAAATTGCCATTTCAGGGAAAGAGAAACCTTGCGAAAGGACCGCAGGTGAATGTATAAACATACACAAAAACTCGTTCAACTTTGCAACACACGTCAGGCCTGGCAAAAAAAAAAATATATATATTTCATATTAACCCTGTGCTGGCGTGTTCACACTTCTAAACAATCGGCCCTGGCATTTTGACTTGGGCCCGCCGGCCCAACTCTTGTCTGACATGTAACTCTGCCACTGATGTTTATTGATGATGTTTCAGTTTGCTATCTATAATGAAAATGGATTTGATGACATTTTAGGGGGTGCTTCAATAGCACCCCCTAAAATGTCCTCAAATTTTGATTGCAAACGGCGAATGTCATGTTTGTTATCCGACATGACGGAAAAAAATTAAAAAACCATGAATGAGACTTAAATTGTGAATGGGACTCGAGTGACAGCTTGTGTGACTTTCACAAGCAGATCATCGTCTCGCTCCGCTCTTAAAGGCGCTTTCAAACCCCCCACCCCAAAGCAAGCTTGCAAAACACACGTACCCCCCCTCGCTCGCTCGCCCCACCCCCAGCCGCCTCAATCGGCAGTATATTCCCCGCGAGCTGACTGGCAGGCTTTTGTCCGAATGTCAGCGGGGAAGCCGGCGGACGCTGAGAGAGCGGATTTTCTTACTGTTGTTGGTGGAAAGACGACGGGGGTCGGGGGGGGGGCGCTTTCAAGACCTGAGAGCGGACCGAATAACCTGCAGTGGTGGGCGGTCAGGACCAGCAAGGCCTTTCACCTACACACGGAAAAAATAAAAAATAAATCAACTTTCAAATACACCCATTTTTGTTACAACAAAATGTGTTACTTCTGGTTTGATGACGTGAATTGATGCTCAAGTCTTGGTTTAAAATGAAAATGCAATGTCAGCAGCAGATTCTGAATTTCATCACTGATCACGTCAAATTCTTCCCGTCGGCGAGTGAAATCCGTGCTTAATTGGGATTCAAGTCAGGTGACTTGACTTGACTGTTGCGTAGCATTCCGCACAATTTGTTGTGCATGCGTCACACTTGTTGAGGAGAGCAAAAGTAATGGGACATTTGTTTTCGATCTCATTCTTACACGGAGATTAAAACGTTTGTAAAGTTGGCCATGAATAGGCCTCACTGCAGGAGGATGCAGCGGGGGTGGGTTGGGGGGGGGTCACGCACAGTAACTCAGCGACCTTAACGACGTCCATGATGCCAACACTGTCACGAAACAAATTAAACTCATAAATCACAATATTTTATTTGTATTCATTTGTTCCTTTTGTGAAAGCGAAGTAGACTGCGGGAGTCCATTGCAAGATGGAAGAAGGGAACCTTTTCATCCAGTAAGAAGCCCCGTGAGTCATAAAGCTTCCTGCGTATTGATTAGCTAATGCGCATTCCACTTGCACAGTCATGTTGGACGACATTCTTCCCGTTTGGCTTTTTATTAGCTACTCACCACAATCAACACACTTTTTCTTCTTTAATTGTCCACCTAGTTACAGTATTATTAGTATTATTATTATTATTATTACGTGCCCATGACAACTGAACATCTTGAATGTTGAACATAAAGTGGCAAATTTGCGAGTTTAAGGAAGTGGCCGATTTTCGAGAAGAAAAAAAACAAAACTCATAAACTTACGAGAAATACACGCAGCATAACAATAGTCTAATCATTTGAGGATTCGTTGGCGGTTGATGGGACTGTTTATAAAATGAAAAGGCAGGATGGAGATGGATTCATTCTTAATTGAAACTTTACTCGTCGTACACGGTAGCTAGAGCGCCCATACTTCCGGATCCCCCTATCAGCTGACTCGCACTAACCAATCAGAAGCGAGCAATCACTTTAGGTAACTGCAATGAATGACGGAGAGCAGCAGATTCGACACATCAACTTAGATATTTGTACAAAATACATACCAAAATGTATGGATGTGTAAAAACATAATTGTACATTTTAACAAATTAACTTAAATGCTTTATCGTCAGGGTGTGCGAGGCGTCTTTGTCGCTGGCCGTACCCAACGCTTCAAACGGCGAATGATTTAACATCATATGGTTCATCTCTGCTATCCCCTTATTTGAAAATCCGACCAAAAAGTATTGGCACAAACTGTCAACTAGTACGTACGTGTGTTTCTCGTAAGTTTCGGAGTTTTTATTTGTTTATCGCGAATATGCCACTTTATAAAGGCACAAATTTGCCACTTTAGAAAGTCTCAAATTTTCCACTTTGTAAACTCGCAAATTTACGAGTTTTGTTCTTTGTCATTTGGGGGTGGTGGCAATTTCAAAAGTAAACATGATGCTTGACGAATTAACGTCAATATTTTCAAGTTGTGGCGCTGTGGCATATTTTTGCCCTGGATGGAGAAAGTGTTCGGCCATTTGTTTCTCCTGCGATCATTTCTTTGTTTGGGCACGCATGTGTCACAGCTGCCTTTGGAAAATGTTGTTGATGGGGGACTGCATGCATGTGCAAGATGCTCCACTCAGGTGGATGGTTGGGACTGCTGCTGCTGCTGCTGCTGCTGCTGCTGCTGCTGCTGCTGCTGCACGCCCCATTTACTGTAGCTCCCGTTTGTTCTTAACTGTATGACTACATGAGCACCTGCCCCCGAAAATGCCTGCAGAACAGAAATAGATAAGAAGACGTTTGATGTGGGATGCATTTTTTTTTTTTTTGTGGCCACTCCACTTGAGCACCTTCCAATCTGTGATGGAGTCTTTTCATCAAGTAAGAAGCCCCATAAGTCATGAAGCTCTCTACGCATGTGCTATATTGATTAGCTAATGTACGTTGCATCCAGTGAGGGAGGGGCGAGGGAGGAGGGGGAGGGGCAGCCTTCCTCAGTCCCTGGTGTCTTTTTTTTTTTTTTTTTTTTTTGTGCCCCCTCCTCCTCCCCGGTGTATTCCAGTATGGCGTCTGGGCTCGGCGTCAGCACATTGCAGCAAATCGTCACCTCGGGGCGGCTCGCATAGGACAAAGTCAACGAACCGACATCCAGTCGTGACGCGCTCGGGCCAAGCCGGCCCGACGCGGCTTCCGATTGGCGGAGCGGCGGGCGGGGGGGAGGGGCCGGCCATCACTCCCCTCTCGCCCCTCCCTCCTCCGAGCCCGGCGTGAGGCGGCGGGGACGGCGGCGGAGAGGGTTGGTGGGAGGGGGGAGGGGGGGAGGGGGGGGGATGTTCGCCGAGCCGCCGCCACTGTCGTTCGGTCTCTCGCTCGGTGCGTCCTCTTCCTCCTTCTTCCTCTTCCTCCTCCTTCTTCTTTCTCCTGCCTCGGCCGCATCATGGCTCTCAACATCCCCGGCGTGAGCGTCATGATGTTCTTCTACCTTCTGGTGCTGGCCATCGGCGTGTGGGCCTCCTTCAAGTCCAAGCGCGAGGCCAAGAAGGGCCGCGGAGACCAGACGGAGATGGCGCTGCTCGGCAACCGCGGCATCAACCTGGCGGTCGGCATCTTCACCATGACGGGCGAGTACACGAGCCGAGCCGAGCCGAGCCGAGTCGAGCCGAGCCGAGCCGAGCGCGTCTGACGTTTTTTGTTTGAATCGGGCCAAACGTCAAAGCCGAATTCGACCTCCGTTTCACCTCTCTCGCACGTGATGATGACTCGACGCTCATTGTGCCGTTCGAGGTTGTTCAACGGGCTGATGCGCGAGTCATGCCGAGCTTGAAGACAAAACGCAGCCGAGCTCGACAGAAGCACGAGATGGTCCACTCGAGCTGTATAAGATCTTCAGTATGACGTAAGAGCGCGACATGAGAGGCGTATCATATGGACGTGATGTGAAAATGCTCCACGGCCAGTGAAGGCGAGACCAGAATAATATGACACAACAGTCGTACATTCGTCATGTGGCCTATATGGCATTAATATGCTCAAGTAGACTTTATAGAATGAACACCATTATGGTACATAAGAGGTAAAAATGCTACATCAGTGTATAACTAGACTAATACTAATAAATGAAGAAGAAAAAACGCATTTAAGGTGTGTACAACTTTAAATGTAACATTATACGGTACATTACAGATGATGTCATAATGGTACATTAGGAATGTACAGACATGAATTATATGCCAAACTAGACTTAAGTGCAATTTCTGGAGAAATTGTGAGGGAATGCTGAAAGCGGAATGCTTGTGAACTCAATTGAAAGATAAATTATGTGAAAATTGCAAACTTTTAATTGAAGTTGAAAGATAAATGAAAAGAGAAGAACTGAGCAGCATCAGAGCGCTGGTAATGATGATCAGTTGTACGTATGGAAGTGGGCGTGGAAAGTGGGACTTTGAAAAAGTTTGATATTTAACCTCAAATTGTGCCAGTACTGTCGGTAATGTGGAATCAGACGATATTTAGCCAAGATGGCGTGAATTTTTTGAAGCAAGTTGAAATTTGAACGGTGTAAATCGGAAGTATAATGTGGGAGTTATTACACGGCAAAAAAAGTGAGGAGAATAAAAAATGTGAATGTTTCAGCATTCCCACAATTAAATTTATAGACTTGAAATAGGCGTTAAATATGCTACATAAGAGGCACATATGTTCAATTCAATTAAATGTGACGTACAGTGTTTGGAACATGAGGATGGTATATTAGATATGAAATATGATCGTTTGTATATTACATGTCAATTTGTGAATTATAATACAAGAAGAAATAGAAGCAGTAAATCAAAACCAGAAGCTCAATCAGGAAAAAAACACACAAAAAAACAGACACACACATTTGAGGTGTATAGATTGGCTCCATTCGAGGCACAGTGGGTATAAAAAGTCTACACACCCCTGTTCAAATGCCAATTTTCTCTCACCATTATTGTGGTCTGTTACCAGACCAACTCAACTGAAAGGGAAATCAAAAATAAAAACGGAATCGGTCCCCAATTACCCGATCACATTCAAACGCACGCGAAAGCAACTCGACAACAACAATGCGCCGAAGCTCCTCCCAGTTGTTCTCGTCGGTTATTTTTGTCGTCACCTCTTATAAAGTGAAGTGGAACAAAGTGAAGACGGAAACGTCACCGTTTAAAAATAAATCGATAAAAAATCGCAGCAACTGGACATCCCACCAAAAAGAGGAGAAGAAGAAAATTGCCATGCAAGCAAAATTGAAGCAACCGAGTCCACGTGACAACAAACCGTCGTCTTCGATGTCCCGGCTGTGACGTAGGCTGGAAAGACGACACACTTGATTGGCTCACAGAGAAAAAAACAAGTCCGCTTACATTAAGGTTAAAAACACACAGGGTGGAACTTTTTTTCATCAGATGGAGCTGGGTGAAAGAATTATGAACCGTTCCAAATGACAAAAAAAATTCATGCTTCCTCTAGAAAGCAAAAAAAAAAAAGCTAGAACATCGCAACTTGGATGAAACATTTTATTTCACCTGAATTTGACCACCTCCCCAGTTAGACAGGGGTGTGCACACTTATGCAACTTTCCCTTTCTGAAAGTTTTACTTTTTTTTTTTTTTATTTGAGTTGTGAAATCTCTTATTTTTTTGTTATCTTGTATTTAGGGATAGACCGATTTTCGGTGCCGATATTTGGCATTTTGACATGCCGATATTCGGCCTTTTTTTTTTTTTTTTTTTTTTATCTGAAGGCCGATAAAGCTGGTATCTCTATTTTGTATTTTACCGCAAATAAATCTCGGCTTGAAATATCGGTTATCGGCCTGACTACTAATAATCTGTATCGATATCAGCCTTGAAAAAAAACCAAAAAACATATCGGTCAATCACTACTTATATTGCACAAAGATGGCATCCAAACAGGGGTGTGTAGACTTTTTATATCCAATATTGTACATTGCAGCTGTATAGATGATTAAATATGGTTGTAAAATTAGAATCATGAAGTGTGTTTGGATCATGAAATATGTCACAGTTGAGCAAATGTCATGCGTAGAATGAAATATGACGTAACAGCAACGACAAGAACATGAAATATGTGCTAAAACTGCTACAGTGGACTTGAAATGAGATGGAAGTACGCTTCGTCACATGTGCAAACGTTAAATGTGATATCAATATGCTTCGTTCGAGGAACAGCGAACATAAATACGCTCCATTAAAGGTGTACGCAACGTTAACGATCATGCGAGTCCGGAATCCGTTTGAAATCATTTACGCTTTTAAAGACGTGTTGCGACACCAAAGATCAAAGTTTAACGGTGTCAGGACTTTTCAAATAGCTCGTTCGGTTCGTCTTGCAAAATTGTTGCCAATCCTAAAATTAGCAGGACAAATTGGCCGAGCGGACTTTCAGATCCGCTTTCTCCTCCTCGGCTTCTTCAACGCGCGTTTGCATCCCGGACAAAAAACAAAACAAAGCGCCAGCGCCTCCGCTGCTCGCACGCTGGTACTGCACCTCCGTTTGGCCTCCTTTTTGGCTTCTGCACGCGCTCAGTCCATCGACCCGTTTCACACGCTCGCACGCAAGCACATTCATGTATTGAATACTGCATAGAATTATGGTACATATCATATTCATATAGTTCTCATATTTCACATCTTTACATGTTGAATGTAGCAAATGTAAACAAAATAAATTAATAAAGTAATAATTAAGACTAATTTATCATTTGGAGAAAATAGTGGACACTTTTAAGGCGCCATAATGACATATTTCACATTTGTACATCTTGAATGTGGCAAATTTAAGTCATTGAAATTAATAAATGAATAATACAAATTTCTGCGATTGGCTGGCAACCAGTCCAGGTGTATCCCGCCTACTGGCAATCTACTGGTCCAATCCGGCCCGTGCGGGATAGACAACTCGCGAATTTCTATTTTTCACCAAAAAAATTACCGTTGTTGCTCATTTTGTGCACGGACGTCTCAATGATGAGCACTTGAATGTCCACGAGAATATAAGTATATCATTTTTTATTATTATTATTATTATTATTATTATTATTATTGTAATTGTTGTTGTTGTCGTTGTTGTTATTATTATTATATTTATATATTATATTATGTATTTCTATTATATTTAAATCTATTTATATTATTTTATTATAATATTATATTTATTTATTTATTATCTATTATTATTTATTTATTTATTTTTTATTAGTCATCCGACTTCAGTCTGCACACGTTGATAATTTTGTCGATGAAAAATTTCCGTCATAATTTTCGCCGTGAAAATATTTTTTCTGCCGAAAATGAAACGAAAAGCAAAATAGAAGCCATTCATTGAGACGAAAACGATGAAAACTAAAATTGACGGACAATTTTCGTCAAGGGCTAAAAGGAAAACGAAAACGATGCGGTGACGAAAATTCACGCAATCCAATCAGAATGATCATTTATTTATATTTATGTCATGTTCAAACATGTTGCCATTCATTGTGCAGCTGTAAGATTAATCTCGAGCAATTATGAATTTTTATTTTGGTGAAAAGTCAGTTTCATTATTGTCAGTTCAACATGTTTCATGGAAACAATTCATAAAGACACCATCGTCTTAAAATGTCTCTTGCGTGTTAAACTACACTTACAAATAGGTGTGTTGTAATTTTCTGTATTAAAGTTGAAATAGATGCTGAAGGAAAATAGTAATTAAACTGACAATTGAGTCGAATGAAATTGCTCTTTTTTTCGCCGACTAAAATTGGATGAAAACAATCAGGTGACTAAATTATGACAAAATCTTGAAATAATTTTAGTCAAAAGACTATAACTCAAACCAAATTAAAAGTCCTTGTCAAAACGAACGCTGGTCTGCACTAGTTAGCCCCACGGACCACATGAGTAGCTCATGTTCTAAAAATAGCTCACCAGTCACGGACACCTTGTGACTTCCTGAGAATGAAAAGAGAAGAAGAATGTTGACGTGTTTGAGCCAAATATTTCAAAAGAAGGTCATTTTTCTATTTTTTCTTGTTGCTTCAACAACGCGTTGAAATCGTTTGCGTTTGTGCCAACAGCCACGTGGGTGGGCGGCGGCTTCATCGTGGGCACGGCGGAGGCCGTCTACAACCCGTCCATGGGGCTCATCTGGGCCGTCATGCCCGTCACCGCCACCATGTGCTTCATCTTCGGTGAGCCAACGTCGACTCCTTTTTAGGGAAGGCCGTCGCGGACTGACGACTCGTTCGCTAACCCGCTTTTGTGTCAAAAAAAAAGAAACAAAAAAAAAGGGAGTGACGTCCAAACAAGGAGAGTCTCCTCGCGCCCTCACAACACGAGGATTTGTGTCCTTAAGAACACTTAAGTCGCGTTGGCGCTGGAGTCCAAATCGGGTTTAGAAGGTCCGAGCCAGGCTGACCCCGACTCGCCCGAATCCCAAAAAAAAAAAAAGAAAAAAAAAAGTGGGACAACAAAAAGTCTGGCTGTAAGAAAGCATGTGATCACAACAATCGCAAATCAGAGCTTGAGAAGGCCAAAAGTCATTTTTGGGCATGTGGAAAATCCCCCCCCCAAAAAAAACTGCACTTGCCAAAAATATTTTCAACTTCAGTTGTTGAAAATTGGGGAAGAATTTAGAAAAGGACATTTTTCAAATTTTTCAACTACAATTCCCAAATTGCCCTCAGTGAGTTGAATATTTTGACTAGTTTGAATTTATGGACGAGGATTACGGCCAGTGAAGACAAAACCTTTTTTTTTTTGGCACGATTCTCACTTTATTCTCAAGTCAGAATTGTGACTTAAAAGTCAGATTTCTCAGTTTTAAGTCAGAAATCTGACTTAAAAGTCCGAATTCTGACTTGATTCTCTGACTTTAATCTCAGATTTATTCCGACTTGAAAGTCAGAATAATAGTAGCACTAATAAAGTCAGACTTTTGAGACTTGTGAAAATAAAGTGAGAATCCTGCCAAACTTTAATTTTTTTCTCTCTCTCTTCACTGGCCGTAAAATCCTCTTCCAAATGAATCGATGTCAAACTGGTGGAAGTTTTTGAAGGACAAGAAAAGGTGGTCGCGATAATACGAATACAAAATGTTGCTTTGGGCGCAGAATAACGCAAATGGTGGACACAATAACATTTTTGCAAAAAAGATAGACGACACGTGAAGCCCCGCTTGCTCGCTTGCTCTTCATTGGGACGACCTTCAAGTGCTCCACTGATAGCCGCCAAGGTCGTCGCGCTTGGAAAGCTCTTAAAGTGACGGCGCAGCAAAAAGTGCCTCTTGGTGTCACTGACGCGTGTGAATGCCACATCAGAACCACAAAAAATGACGTTATAACGTGATAAGTTTCACGTTTAAACGTGATCAATTTGACGTGTGGAAAACAAAACAAAGCAAAACGATTCCTTTCGGTTCAGCTCATCCTGATCAGTTACGATGTCGCCACATCACTCGTAATACTGTCAAAAATGTAAATAAGCTAAAGTTTGAGATTTTAAAAGAAGGCTCCACCAGTGAAAAATGAATCGCTAATTAATGACGTTGCCGTTGATATCCGTTATCTTATCAGATCTTCCATTTGACGGAATTTTTTTAGGCTTGGATGATCATAATGGAACCAAATACATTTGAAATGGAATCACAGAAAGTAGAATATTTCTCTCCAAAAATATGTAGAACAACAGATTCATCGTCTCGATGATATTAGCTTTTCAAATGGACTAAAATTGGCTGATTGTTGTTGCATTTATTGATTTTATTTTATAAAAAAAAAAAAATAAACATATTACCTTACAACTTAGGACAAACATAACATTTCTTCCAAAAAAAATCCAACAAAAAATGACAATGACATTTTAAAATATAAAAATAAAAACACAAAATCAAATCAAATTTCTATTTGCATCGACTTTCAATATGTGGCATGGATGCCAGCAATTCTGTTGGGTGAAATTTTTGTTTTTAAATAAGTACAAGGAAAATCCAGCAATGAGACCATCATTTTGGAGTTGCGTATTATACATGAGAAATGATGCTAAACTTATTGCACAAGTGGAATATTTATCAAGTGCTGAGACTGTCGCATATCCGGTCATATATTCTTGCTCTTTAACAGGTGGTAGACTGAATGACTGGACGGACGGACGGACGGACGGACGGACAGACGGATGGCAACAGTGACGGCAACAAATATTACGGGAGCCTCGATAACATGAATGGCGGTTAGGCGGGATTAACAACAAACCAAAAACGTTTGCGGCGTGACGTCAGCGCACTTGAAACGACAGCTTGCGTCAGGTCACGTTACGTGACGTGCAGATTAGCGAGCGGACATTCCTTCGCCACTTGCACGTCACGTGATTGATCCTCTTACTCTTGATCAACGCCACTTTCTCCTCCCCCGTCTGAGTGCGTGCGCGTCTCGTAGTTTCCTTCAGACGTTCATACGCGATGTTACGTAACCGAATGTTTACCAGACATTACTGAGCCAATTAAGGCACGCAGTGACACCTTGAGATACAAGTGACCCCAACTCACAAGTTTTTCCAGATACAAACCGTTGTATTTTTTTTTTACTTTTTTTACTCTTGGCAGTGGCAGTGACTCAACTCAACTGACTTGACCACAAGCAGCACTTTAGTATATACGTAACGTAATGACTCATTCTTTAAAAAAAAAAAAAAAAAGACACTGCAAGCTCTTTATTGCCACTGCCAGCTGAAGTTTACTTGAAAAGTAAACAGAAAACAAAAAGAGAATTGAACATCTGTAAAGCGGAACTACAGACCCATTTTCTTCTAATCGTATACAAATAACTAGACTAAGTGCAATTTCTGCAGAAATTGTGTGGGAATGCTGAATGCTAATAGCAGAATGCTAAGCTAAATGCTAATAGCTGAATGCTAAGCTAAATGCTAATAGCTGAATTGTGTGGGAATGCCAAAAGCTAAATGTTAATATCTGAATGCTAATGAAAGAAATAGAAAGATAAATGAAACTAACAAGCGTGATTGAAAGTGCACTAAAACTGAGAGAAAAAAAATTCAAAATGGCTGATAAAATGAATACTCGTTTGGGTTTTAAACAAGAGTTAAGGTTCCAAACCTGGGTTGAGGGTTCAAGGTGACGCTTTCAAAACAGAAGTTAGCCTGTTTGGCGTTTTGGACTCAAAATGTTGCTTTTTCTTTTTGTGCCAAAGGTGACAATTAGCATGTGCTGTTCCCGCTGATTGTCAACATTTCGGGAACAAATCGAGCCTAACTCAACGACGCGATCTTTCCGTTTCTGCCTTCGGCTTGTTTCCGTTCTACGCAGGCGGCCTGTTCTTCGCCGAGCCCATGCGCAACAGCAAGTACGTCACCATGATGGACCCCTTCCACATCAAGTACGGCAAAGTGGCCACGGCCGCCCTCTCCCTGGCCGCGCTGGTCTCCGAGATTATGTGGGTGACGGGCACGCTCATAGGATTAGGTAAGAATGCCGTCGCAGCGACGCGTCGCGGCAGCTGAGCGCGCGCGATGCGTCCAGTGGAACGCCGGCGGTGGGGGCGGCGGCGGGGGGCGCGTCCGCTTTTAGCCGCCGGCTACAAATGTATGCGGTGGCGTTTCCCGTGGGACAAACCAGACGGAACGCAGCGGACCCTCGAAATATTCACCCTAGCAAAAAAAACCCAAAACGATCAAAATGGCCGCCCCCTGCTCGAGATGCATCAAAACACTGACCTGTATAGTGGATAGCCGATAGCCCATACACGTTAATGTAGGCCCTTGAAGTCAGGGCGGCCATCTTGTTACTCCCACCTGTATAAACTATACGCTGCGGTATACGTACCGATGAGACATATACAGCTCGGAAGCAGTTGTTTAATAAATGTTTATTACATTTAAAACAGCATAAATCATGCTAAGTACTGTCTCAAATGTTCTCCAATTTGGATACCGTAACTGTATAGGATCTTATGCCGAGAAATGTTCCTTGGGAGGCGCAATATGGCGGCCTCGCGACCTCAAAAGTCTTGGCTATCCAGTCATATATATAGATCAGCGCATCAAACATGTTATCGGAAAGAACATTAACTTTCCCCGCATAAACTGCGGGTGTTATTGTAATAATAACCCCCCCACTGACTGTGAGATGGCCCCCTAGTGGCGCAAATGTTGAGGAAACGGTGGGATGTGTGTTATTGTACTCAGCAGGTGGCGCTATCCAAGTTCGAGTTGTTGTTGTGCTTGGTGTCTTCTCACCGTTTGTTGGGAGTAAAGTGAGAAGAAAACCCCCCCAACCCCCACCCGCCAATGCCCCGCCCCTTGACACTCTTTTACTTTTTTAACTCGCCAGGGTCACTTACTTTTTATTTCGTTTTGAGGTTTTGTTTTGTTTTGTTTTTTTAAGTTAGTTGTAAGTAGTTTTCAGGGCGGTTCGGTTAGTTTTTATTTTGTTTTACATCACATAACAACAATTGTTTTTTGTTTTGTTTTTTTAGAGAATGGAGGAAATTCATTTGATCTTCTTTACTTTAGAAAAACGAGCGACGCCATTTTAATTTTGATCAAGTGGTGATGTCATCTGTCACCATGGAGACGGAAACTTTTCAAGTTAACGGTTTCATTTTTCGGCTTGTTTTACAATTTCATTTTCAAAAATGTTTTTTAATGAAGCAATAATGTATAAAACCAACTTATTTATTTTCATTTCAGATTTATGTATTTATTTACTTACATTTGCTTTGACGCACTTTAAAAAATTAAAGGGACACATTGAGCCATTTTCAACAGTAAAAAAGTTGTCGATAATTAATGTGTTAACTTCATTGTTTTTCATCCAATATTTGGATGCTAGCGGTCGGTAAAATGTGCATGCGTGTGTGCGTGTCAGGCGTGACCATGAGCGTGATCTTGGACCTGTCGTACACGGTCAGCATCTGGATCTCGGCCGCCGTCGCCATCACGTACACGCTGCTGGGCGGACTCTACTCGGTGGCCTACACCGACATCATCCAGCTCGTGCTCATCTTCATCAGCCTGGTGAGATCGAGCCGTCCGTCCGTCCGTCCGTCCATCCATGTTTTATGGCAACACCTTGTGTTAAAAACAGACTGTGTTTCCGATGCGTAGGTTTATGACTCACTGAAAACTCACTCGCCGAGAGCATTTCAGGTCCAACAAAAGAAAAGGGTTCTGAATGTTCTTTTTGTTTTGTTTTTTATACCAACAAAAAAGCAACATTACTGTTAAAAATGCAGTAAATAAATGAAGATAAAAAATAAAAAAATCAAATAAAAATGTGCCACAAGTGTGAGGAAGCTGTCGTGTATGCTGCTCCTTGGCAACCCATCAAAATAATAATTACTACTTTCTTTTAATTGGACATTTAGTCGACATCTCAATACAAGCTGTCGTTTTTTTTTTTTAAATTGCTGCAGTGCAAATGATGTTTTGTGGGGCACTTAAAGTACATCGGGCATCACGCTGTTGTCAAGCAAATACTTTTTTTTTTTTTTTTTTTAACCTTTATTTAGCCAGCTAAAAATGTTTGAGAACTCTTTCTCATTTACAAACATGCTAACAAGTGTGCTAAAGCCGTCATTGGTTGAGAACCCTTGCAGCAGACTTGTGTTTGTTGCAGTCATGTTCCGAGAAGTTCGAACACCAAAAACAAGGCCAGCGCAAATTTAAGCAAACAAACAAATTTGATGAAACCAGGGGAGCGTAACGATCTGAGCAAAAACTTGCTGACGCAAAAATACAGTTGCAGCTGAGCTATATTATATATATATATAGTAAATTTTGTAACCTACTGTTATTTTCTCTTCTTCCTCTGAACATTAACTACTGTTTCTTGATGCTTATGTGTTGTCTTTCCTTGTGTAAAGCACATTGAGTTGCCTTGTATATGAAATGTGCTATACAAATAAACTTGCCTTGCCTCTAAATAAAGTTGGGCTGAGTAAACTGTGAAGAGGAAATGAAGCAAAAATGGATCGGCTATAAACATGCTCAAGCTAGCGATGTAAACTCCCGCTGTGAACTTGTGTTGGTTAAACTTCACATTATACAACTTCTGTTAGTAGTTTGGGGTACAGCTGGACTAGTTAGCGTAGCGTTAGGGAGACGCATGCTCACAAAGGTGCTAAAGCTAGCGATGTCAACACCCGCAGTGAATTTGTTTTGGTCAAACTCCACATTACACAACTTCTGTTTGTAGTTTTGGGTACAGCTGGACTAGTTAGCGTAGCGTTGGGGAGACACATGCTAACAAACGTGCTAAAGCTAGCGATGTCAACGCCCGCAGTGAATTTGTGTTTGCGGAACTCCTAATTGTGCATCTTTTGTTTGCACTCCAGCCTTTCAGTACATAGTTTCAACTGTGCGTCAAGTTGCTGAGCATTATGCTAATTGTGCGGTTGTTGTTGTTGGAATGGCCGCAGTGGATGTGCGTTCCCTTCGCGTTGATGAGCCCGGCCGTGACCGACATCACGCAGACGGCGTACAACTACACCTTCCAGCCGCCCTGGGTCGGCACGCTGGAGGAGGACCGAGTGTGGCGCTGGATCGACAACTTCTTAATTCTGGTGAGTGAGCGGACAAAGTCAATCAATCAATCAATCGATCAATAGATGAGCTGAAGAGTGAAAAGGTTTGTTTTGCAAGGGTTTGGGTAACCTGGGCCTTCAGAACTTCCACCAGAGGACTTTGTCTGCCGCCTCGTCCACCACGGCCAAGATCACCTGTTTCGCCGCCGCCTTCATCGTCCCCACGTTGGGAATTCCTCCCATCCTGCTGGGCGCGGCCGCCGCATCTACAGGTAGGGAAGCAAGAAAAGGAAATCTTTCAAGGGGATTTGGGGCCATATTCTGCCATCACAAAGTCCAATATAGATCTATCTGTATCTACTCTCAAATTTTGGGGGTGCTATTGTTCACTTGTTCACCCCAAAAATGGGCGAAATGCTCGGGATGTAACGATAACGGCAAAATCGTGATATTCACACTCACACAATATGTCTTAGTCAGGTTGATTTCTATTAGTTCTAGCACCCTCTGGTGGCTAATTTTCACAAGACATGTTTTGGCCCTTCTCTGTTTAAAATCCTCGCTAATGGTCAGATGAAGGAGCACCTAATTTCCTTATGAACCGAGTCAATATATGGAGGAACTCAGAGTGGGCTTGCATTAGCACAGTATTTATTTTTTGTATTTATTTTTATTATTATTATTTTTATTTGTTTTTATTATTGATTCACAAAGCACAATATTGATTTTTTTATTTATTTTTAATTGATTCACAAAAGCACAATATTGATTTTTGTAATTTATTTTTATTATTGTATTTATTTATTTGTAATTGATTTATAAAAGCACAATATATAGAGATTTTTTTGGTTTGTTTTTTACAATATTGCGACCTTTTTTCAAATCACCAAGCTCCCGCAATATCGTGACAATTATTTTGTGACCTTCGTATTGTATGGTGATGATCGGAAATGGTTCCATCCCGCCGAAATACGCGTCTCGGTCGTTGTGGTCGTGACGACAACGCGAATCGGCCTTCGCGCACGTTTGTCTGTTTGTCAGACTGGAACATGACGTCTTACGGTTCGCCGTCGCCGTTCGAGCGCGGCCAGACGGGCCTGGTGCTGCCCATCGTGCTGCAGCACCTGACGCCTCAGTACATCTCCATCGTGGGCATCGGCGCGGTGGCGGCCGCCGTCATGTCCTCCACCGACTCGGCCCTGCTGTCCGCCGCCTCCATCTTCACCTCCAACATCTACAAGAACATCCTCAGGACTCAGGTCAGGTCAACTTTTTCACAAAAAAAATAATCAAAAGTTGCTTCACGTTAAAGATTAGAAAGCAGGAAAACGTCACCACCAGGTTTTTACCATTATTCACTTTACTGTTGAAAACTGGCAAAAAGAGCTTGTTGCAACGTGGCCCTGGCTGATCTCTTATACTCTGCTGCTGCCTTTTTTTGTAATAACAACCATTGCTTTAAGCCACCTCTTTATGTCAGAAGCTGCATCACAGCCTTCTATTTGCTCTTGCATAAAAAAAAAAATATATATAAAAAACGTATAAATACGTATTTGGGAGTGAAGGACAAATGATTAAAAACGTATTTACACGTTTTTGGTTTTGAATGCTAATAATAATAATAATAATACGATAACGATAGCTGCTTTTCTGTTGGCTGCTGCTCGATGACGTCACTTTCAAACGTCTTTATTCTATCCAAATAAATCGCATTTCAATTCATGAGCAAAAACACTTTTGCTATGATTAAAGTGAGTTTTAGTTCATGTTGTAAGCATACAATCTCGTCAGTTGTCATTTAGCTTTTGTAACTTTGGATTGGCGTTTTTCCGCGTGGCCGGCAGGCTTCGGAGCAGGAGCTGCAGTGGGTGATCCGCGCGTCGGTGGTGGTGGTGGGCCTGGCGGGGACGTCGCTGACCTTCCTGGACAACAGCGTGCTGATGATCTGGATGCTGCGCTCGGACCTGACCTACACGCTGATGCTGCCGCAGCTGGTGTGCGTCCTCTTCTTCGCCGTGTCCAACGGCTACGGCGCCGTGCTGGGCTGCCTGACGGGGATGCTGTTCCGCGCGCTGTGCGGCGAGCCCGTGCTGGGCATCCCCGCCGCCATCCGCTTCCCGGGCGGCGCGCTGGTGGACGGCGTGTACGTGCAGAGCTGGCCCATCCGCACCATCTGCATGCTGTCGGCCGTGGCGGCCATCTTGTCCTTCTCCTTCCTGGCCTCGCTGCTCTTCCACAAGGGCGTGGTGCCCGAGAGGTGGGACTTCTTCCAGGTGCTGACGCGGGACTCGGGCGAGACGCCCGACGGCTCCAAGTACGACGTCAAGGGCGGCGGCGGCGACGGCGACGGCGACGGCGACGACGACGACGTCAAGGAGCAGAACGAGAGCAACGAGGTGTGCGAGCCCATGCTGGAATCGACTTTTTAGGGCGCCGGACTTTCATTTCCATGTACGAGATTGTTTAGGAACAAAAACGTATGCAAGTTTCCTAGTCGGGTACAGTAAATCCCCCGCAGTTCCGGCGCCGTCGGGAGCCGCCCTCCATTTGCGCAGCACCAACTTTTGCCAACATATTGCTTTTTAAATTGAGTTTGTTTTGTTTCGTTTTTAGGGTGCTTCTGCTAGTTTGATTAGTTTTACTTTTTTCATAAATGCTTCCTTCTAGTTTAGTTTTAGTTAGTTTCGACAACAGCGTATTAGGGCGTATCGGGGTTTTTTTTAGAGGGCGGCTGCAACATGCTGAGAAAAAAAACTCACAAATTCGCCAAAGCGGAAATTTGCAACTTGAAAATTTCCAAGAAAAAATTTGCGACTTTCTAAAGAGGAAAATTTGCTGGGAAAATATTCGTAAATTTGCCACTTTCTAAAGTTGAAGCAACACATTTGCATGTCTCCGTAACGCCGGGCAAGAATTCAACACGTGAACCAACTTGGCTCGTTGAAAATGATGGCTAATGGCCTGTTTATATGTAAAAGTGTTGTCTGAAAGTACCCGCCATTCATTTAGATGGAAAAAAAAATGGAACTAATGATATCCAATGGAAAAAATGGCAAAAAATCAAATAAAAATCAGGCAATAGCGCCACCTCGGCATGCATTTTCCGCCATTCGTTCAGATTGAAAAGTGGCACTCAGATAGTTGGTATACATATAATTACTTAGCATAATTGCCTTGGATACATTCGCAATGTACAGTCGGAGGTGGGATTTGAACTCGTGACCTCCTGGTTCCTGGACAACGCATTTTACCAAGTGCGCCACTGAGAAGTATGACAGAGCTGGTTATGATTGTAATTGTATGTATGGAAGTGGGCGTGGCAAGTGGGACTTTGAAAATTGAAAATGAATGGGGGAAAAAATTGATATTTAACATTCAATTGTGCCAAAACTGTGAAATCAGACGATATATTCCCAAGATGGCGTCAAGTTTTGAAGCAAGTTCAACTTTGAACAGTGTAAATCCGAAGCTTTATGTGGGAGTTTTAACGCCACAAAAAAAGTGTGGTGAATAAAACAATATGATTGAATGCATTCAGCATTCCCACAATTATTGCCCATCATGGTGGCTCCTTCAGATTAATTCGGTTTCATTATTATTTCACAAACACAATATAAATCAAAACATGATGTTTTTTGACCAAATGCTGGCACATGCAGCATATTCTTGCAAAAATATATCTCAAATGAATCGTGCTTTACCTTCAACGAGAATTTTCATGTGCGATGTACATAAAACATGACGGCTACGCTCAAGTTAAAAAAAAATATTTTCACTCTCCTTTATGCTGACATACTTCCTGTCTCTGTCGCAAGCCGCTTCGTTCTTGACAGTCGCACCATGTTTTTATGGTTTCATAATACGAAACAGCGATTGACCAATTTGTGATCGTCGCTTCCAAGTTGGTTTGGTCACGTCACGTTGCCCTTAAAAATGTCTTAAAAATACATTTTTTGGGCGGGGGGGGAATTAACTGTCAGTCAAGAGGTCTGAGTTCAACATACTTCCTTGACACTAATTTCTGTTTGGCGCCATCTTGTGGCAGTTTTATGACATTTCAGAAAGTGTGGAAAGAATTTGAAAAAGCGCAAATCGGTGAATCCGATGGTGAACCGCGAACATGTAGGGGATTACTGTATTTGGTTTTGTTTTGTTTGGTTTGGTTTTGTTTTTTTAAGACGTGTATACTGAAGAGTGTACACAGGAGAAAAAAAAAAAAAAAGACAGCTATGCTCTCTGTTTTAAGAGCTCAGCATCCTCTCTGCAATTTTATGCAGCAATGACACTTCCAGGCATGGACAGAAGGGGGCGGGAGGGGGCCAGCGTTGCCAAAAAAAAAAAAAGGACTTGAATGTGTTCAAATGTCAAGTGACTTCGCCACCAGCCGATTGTGAAATATTTGCCAGTCCAAACAAAATGTTGTATAAGGCTTTCTTTTCTTTTTTTAAATTGTATTTTAGCTTCTTAGACCAGTAGTTTGATTGTCAACAGCTGATTGTATCGTGACTGAGCGAGAAGAAGGGCTCTCCAAGCACGAGCACTTAATTGTACAAAAAAACAAAAAAAAACAAAAAATCTGCCTGGCCTATGCAAACGTGTGAATGATTTGTCATTAAACCCTTTGTTAGCCCCCTTTGACTTGGCGTGTCTTAATTATAATGTTGGCAAAGAGCTGCTTCATTCAAACAAAGTCATGAAAATGATCGCAATATTTGTCCTTTACCAAAAAAAACAAAAAAACTTTAGAATTGCCAAATCTTCTGCTCAAAATCATCGCAACTTTCCGAAGTTGCAAACGGTTATTAGTTTATTCAAAGTTATGATGATCGCTCGCATTCTTAAACAACTAATGAATGAATCGCATAAAAAAGATCGCATTAATCGCGTACTAACGCAGATGAATCACGCTATTAATTTTGACCACAGATGATCCTTTAACAGATGCTTACGTTGAAAGGTAGCGCAGGTTGTGTTTGAGCAATAGACAAAATTACATGCTTGAAAAGTAGCATATTTATGAAATGTTTGTGTATGACATTCAGAATATTTGTTCATGTCAAAATATTTGGGTCATCCATTTTAGACACAATTAACACATGAGCCTTCCTTGACTTCCTGGTCCATATATATATATATATATATATATATATATATATATATATATATATATATATATATATATATATATATATATATATATATATATATATATATATATATATATATATATATATATATATATATATATATATCTAATCACAAATAAGCGGTCACTCAAATGGATGTGATGACTCTCATTCCAAAGTTGTCAACACAAAGCAGCAGCTCGATTGTTCCGCCCTGTCCGGCATGTGTTTTTGATAAAGGCTCCAAAATAACCTGTTGTCTCCTCGGGGGCCATCAGGCATGCGACACATGTCGCGACTTGCACCTCCCCCAGGAAAGGTGGGCGGTGCCTAACTTATGCGGGTGACAGTGCGTGGACGTGTGGCATGATGCGTAGAGGAGACAACATGTCAAAACGGTCCCGCTGAAGATATGAGGGAGGCCTGCTGCTATATTAAGCGCTCACATGCCACTCTTGGCATGTTTGAAGGACGCCCGCTTGCTCGCTTGCTCGCTTGCTCGCTTTGATGCTTCTTCCGATGACGAGCCCGAGAGGGCGGAAATGAGGGCAACGCACATCACATGTTTGATTTTTTCTTTGCTTTTTTCTTTTTCCTTCTTGTGTGCCTGCCAGATGCTCGTTGATGACGGATTTTGCTCCAAGTTGACTTGTTTTTTTTTCTTCATATGAAGTGGAAAGCCACAAATGTTGTCAAAGCACGAGCAAAACATTTCGTTCGTTTTCCAAACTCGTCGAAATGTTCTTGATTAAAGCAAAAGTATTGTAAGATTCAGAAAGGAGTAAGACTTAAGTAAATTTGTTCAAATATATATTTACTAGGATTATTATTTACACATTTATATATTTTTTTTTTTTTTTTTATACAAGTAGCTAAATTGACGTGGTGAATCTGCTATATTCTCATTCACTTGCATTCGCCGAAGTTTTCTCGCTCCTGATTGGTTAAGGTTGGTCAGCTGACGAGTGTTCAGGAAGTGAGGCATCTACAAGTGTCATTTCTGTTGAATGTTATTTGATTTTTTCCTTTATTTTCAATATTCATGAATGTTTATGCTCAGTCTGCGTCAAGTAGCTTGTCATTTGATCTTACAAATGTGCCTTGTTTGTGTATTTGCTCAATAAAAACAAAACAAAAAAAACACCAGCGAACCCTCACGTTACAGTATTAATACTTTTAAAATTGACTTTGCCAATAATCTAGTAATCAAAATCATGACGATCATTTTTCAAAGGTTGTGAACGTTGTGCTATTCAAAGTAACAATGTTGTGAGTCAAATGTATCACTAGTCTGCGTCGGCTGGAATCCTTACTCTAAAAAAATTATCACTTTCCAGGTGACCACAATAAATAACCGTGTGTATTTTCAACACTTTTTAATAATTACGCACATGTAGTCTGATCAATATTTGAAATTTGTGTGTCTGTGTGTGTTGGTGAATATGAAATTGGCCAAATTTGTTCTGTCCCATGACTTCCATCCCCAAATCATTTTTATTTATTTATTTTTTTGGGTTGTGTGTCGTTGTTGTTGAGTTTTGCACCGCCCATGTGTAATGAAGTCAGTTTACCACACGGTGGTGCTGTAGGGCAGATAGTATGCTGAGAACTCCGCGGACACTTGATTAGGGACACAGAAGTTGGTTCAGAATTTCTTAATGTATAATAGAGAAGCCATTTTTTAATTAGTTCAAACAGAAAGGTGTTTTTGACAAGTAAAAAAAAAAAAAAAAAAAACTACTCGAGGAGGATCTGTCCGGCAAGTTGAAGTGCAACGAAGCACGACGGTAACCATGGAAATCCTCGTCAATGGTTGATGAAGTCATCTCATCTCATCTTCATCTTCATCTTCCAGAAGGTTCCTCTGCTTTCAGCTCAAATTGAATCTTGCAGGAGGAGGAGGACTTTAAAAGGCTGCTTGTCTGCTTGTCCTGATGGATGAAGCTCTGTGCCGCACTTATTTAATCATCGGCCATGAAACCGCTCGTGTACACGCCACCAGCCGCCCCCAACCGCCATTTTGCCCACCGTGATTCAACGGCGGATCAATCGTGGCACTGATCCAGCTTTTCAAATGAGATTTCGGTTGCTCTGTCGTCATGGCAACAGTGTGTTCTTGTCACTTTCGAGTTTTAAAGACTCGATCAAGTTGAGATGTTGCGTGCTTTTGCGCAACTGGAAATCTGGAAACAAACGTTTTTTCGCGGTGAATGTGTTGCGTTCAAATGCAAATCAAAAAGTAGGCTAATTCAAAACCAATTGTTTACTTTTGAGCCTTGATGGACAAATTTACGTTTTGTTTTTTGTTTTTTTACTTGATCATTTTTACGTTTAGTCATATATATCATTGAATGACTTCTTGATAAATACCATATACAATTCCAGACAAAAAAAAAAAAAAGTTTAATATCACGTTATAACTTGAAACTTGTCACGATAATTTGACTACCGTGTTTGCTTGCAAAACGAAGCGTTCCCTTCCGGAGTCCTTGAAATGAAAGTTACAATTGCAACTGTACTGTTTATAATATGATAATCAACTTTTTTTGCGTGTGTCCTCTGTTCTATTGTGTTTTGTTCCGGCGAAGTAACGATTGCGCAGTCTCGCGTTGCTGCTGGGCCGAGCCATCAGTGAAATCGCGCGCACGCACGGGCATGCGCACACGCACGCGCAGTCAGCGAGCGAGCGAGCGAGCAAGAAGCAAGTTAGCAAGCTCGCGTCGCTTGTTGCTGGAATCGCTCAGAAAAACTCTGCAATTGGACTCTTCGTCCTTCTTCGACTCTGTTGGGAATTTTCGACTTTTTATCCACTGACTGAAGAGAAAAAAAAAAGCGTCCAAGGGAGAGGGGGAGAGTGGGCGAAGTAGTCGTCGATGACACGCGACAAAAAAGGTAAGACGACAGTCGTCAACTTTTCTTTTCTTTTTTTTTTTTTGCTTGCTTGGCTTCGCCTTGTGGGTGCCGTCTATTTGTTGGAGCGGAATCTGGAGACGGGCTTTCGTGTTTACAGCCAACTTGGTTTCACTAGTAGAAGATTATTTTTCCATTCACGTGTCATTAGTGGAATGTTTTCACTATTTGTCCATTCCACACGGTAGAAACGTAAAAGTCTGGTGAGCATATGATTGTGCAACGAAGCCATCAAATCACTCGAAAGCTCGCGCAACCCAACAGATTTTCCTGGGTGTTGTTGCCGGGTGATAGACGGAGCCCTTCGCTTGTCGTCGTGGGGGGAAGAAAAAAAAAAAAAGTTACCTTCAACTATTGTTTGTTTTTGTTTTGGTCTTCCTTATTTTAATTCCACAAGAATCCCACTTTTTCGAGTCCTTACTGACACGTCAATGAACAAATGGGATGTCAAACTTTTCTTTTTTGGTCGAAGTTTGTCAAGTCTTTAGCCGCATTCCTCAGCTAGCTTAACGTTTAGCTCCAAACTTTTCCACTTCATCTTCTCTTCAGATGACAAAATCTTTAGCAATAGCTCGAAACTTGTACATTGTCACCTTGTAACTTTGAACAAAATGTTAGCTCGTCCGCTAATATAAGCTAAACGAAATAGGGAGACTTGTATTTTTGTAATTTTCCCAAAAGGGTTAAATTTGACAGGACAGTTTTTTTGGTCAACATTTGTTTTTACACACAAGATATTTTAAATATGAAGAGCGTGGAAATAAACAAGAACTTCAACAAAATCAAACACAAAAATATATTTTAAGCATTAATTTTTAATCAAATGTTACTCATTTTCAAGTGTGGAACATTTTGTTTTAGTTGTGAAAGCATAAATGTAAAATGGGCTTTTTGATGTGTTATACCAAATAGTTGTGTGTCCAAGCCACCCTTCAAATATGACATGAAACATAAAAAAAAAAAAAGTACATTATACAAATTCCAGCGCAAGAGACACTTTCAAGCACCGTCATTATCAATGCCAATAGGTAAGCAGAGCTGCAGTATCCGCACACGTTAGCTTTAGCTGAGTTCAGCAGAAATAAAAGATGGCTTCCTTTCCACACCTCCTGGGCCGTGCTTGTCACAGATCCCGCCCACTGGTTGCCACGCGAACAAAAGCTGGGCTCCCCATTGGCCCAGACCAGATCCCGCCCCCTAAACCGAACCAATTTCACCATGGTGAGAAATATTGTGTGACGGAATCGATTCCCCGGATTATTTTTGACATTTCTTGCGTGTTATTAAGCCACCTGTGAAGTTTTTTTTTTTTAAATGAATAAAAACCTCATAATGCTGCATGCTTTTTAAGTTTCCATGCATTTGCTTTTTGAGTCACATGACTGCTGCACTGAAGTCATCCCGTGGCAGCCATTTTGCAGCATTTTGACTGATTTATTCTATTTTTATTTGTGTTGGGTCATGGCCACTCCTCAAGTGCTTGGAACTTCAAGAAAAAACGTTTCAAACGAGAAAACTCCTTCCTGGAACCAAATGTTTTGATTGTAGCGAACGACTTAAGCTCATTGTTGCCCATGTTTTATTCAGAGCACAAGTGAGTGAAGAATTGTAGTTATAGACAGCTGCACATTCCGTGCAGAGCACACGCGCACGCACATACGCAACTTATTTATATCATACTAATAAAGGAAAGAATTTGTGTGCGCACGCGTGGTCAACGTCATAAAATGACTTTGGTGTTGTTCTGTAAACAATATTTCAGTAAATATATCATTAGGGCTGGGCAACAATTCAATGTCAATATATATCGTGATTCGGGATGTAACGATGACGCCAATATCGTGATATCGCGATTTTGAAACCGCCACAATATATCGTCATCGTCATGTCACGATATTAATAGCAGGGCGTTTGTTTTAAAAAGTCGGATTGATTTCCATTCGTGCAGTTTTAGCACCCTCTGGTGGTGCGTTTTTTTTTTTAAGTGCAGTTTAATTTTCAGAAGCCATGTTTTGGCCCTTCTATGTTTAAAATCCACATTAATGGTCAGATGAAAGGCGACGTAATATGCTTGCGAAGTGAAAATTGAAATAAATAGTACCCTGAGAGTAAAATGCTTTTAGATTGACCTTTTATCGTCCGTCAACCGTGAAAATGCCGATTATCGGTCTATCCCTAGAACACATGCTAATCATGCTAGCCATTGTTTGTAAACAGTACGTTTCTTTTTCCACACTTTTTTCACTTCTTCTTTTTTTTTCTTCCCCTCCTCCTTGTTGGGCTCGTCATTGTGAGGGTGTCCGTCTGAGGGACTTACTCCTGCTTTTTTTTCCCCTTCTTTTTTTCTGGGCTGCCTTTCCTTGGAGCGCCTCCAATGCTGCAGGCTTTAGGATCGCATTACCCGCCGCCAGTCTGGAGGCGCTACGGCGAGGTGGCGCAGCAGCAGAAGCGGGAGGAGGAGGAGGAGGAGGAGGGAGATCAGGTTTCACGTCTCCAGCACTCTCCTCTGTCTGCTTTCCTTCCCATTTGCTCCCCCCTTCCCCCCTCCCAGAGGAACCTGGAGACAGAGTGGCTGAGCTGGGGAGGAAAACATGCGATGCCTCCTCCTCCTCCTCCTCCTCCTGCAAATCTCTCAAATGGTGCAGAGGTTCATGGTGGTTTGCTGCAGCAGATAAATAACCAGCTCCTTTATCATCTTTCCTTCTGCATGTTTGAAGAAGTAAAATATTTGCCGCAAAATAGAAAGAAAAAAAAATATTTAAACTATATTGACCGGTTTGTTTAAAAAATTATAACAAACATTGCAGGCAGTTTCCCGCGTCATTAGCATGTGTTAAGCTAAATGAAAAAAATAATAATAATAATACAAATGAAAAAAACAAGTAAATAGATCCCTAAAGATTTCTACTGTAAATTTTTCTAAAATCAACAACATTTCTTGACTTTTATTTTATTTATTTATTTATTTATTTTTAATAAAAAGTGTAGGGAGTTCCTATTTTTTTATGAAGTTGAATTTTAAATTAGATCCATGAATGAAAAGTTCCCTGCATCTCACTGCGTGACAAACACATGCGAATGTAGCTCGTTTGGGGTTTTTGTTCGGGTTTGTGAAAAATAGTCTGAATATGTTCCAGATGTGTTTACGACAAGTCAAAACTGTCTGTGAACATTTTACAATTCCTGATGAAAATGAATAATTCACTGATGAACAATCCACATAAGTTGCACGTCTTGTCTAAGTGACTAAAAAGACTTCCTGCCAATATAGAATTCAACGCCAATTATTCTAAAATTGTGCAAAATAATTAGTGTTCTTCCGATAACGTTTTTTGGCCCCCAATACCGATTCTGATACCCAGCTTTGCAGTATGGGCCGGTGCCGATACATACCGATACCGAAGTTTTGTTTTGTTTTGTTTTCCCCAACATGAAAAAGCTGTCCTCCCATTGGTTCGGAGCATTCAAGGGCCAATAGGATTTCTTAGATCGGCATGCAGTGAACATGTCACACATCAGAGCAAGGCAAAAGATGCTGCATCCAAGTCCTATATTAGTGTCGGAAATAATGATATGTTACTTGTAAATACTCACCGATACCGATACAAGTGTTTTAATGCAGTATTGGGGCCTCTGCCAATATCAGTATCTGTATCGGAACAACACTACAAATAATGTTTCCTGACCATAGTTGTAGCAGGTTGTTGAATGTCAGGGAAAAAATGCTGCTTGTTTTTGAATTGAGCGTAATGCGCAGATGTAACGCGATGTCGTCGTGTTGCCGTTAAGTTTGAAGCAGCGTCCATGTTGACTTTTTCATGTTTATTGATTGTGGCTTTAAATACTGGCATGCAGTGAATAATTCAGACGCGCTCGCCACACTGGCGACTCGCTGACCTTGTTGTCTTGGTCATGTGATGACATTGATCGGAAGTCCAGAATGAGTTCTTTTGTTTTGGAAATGTTCATTGTTAAGTTGTTGAGTGGTGTGCCCTCAACAACTTAACAATGAACATTTCCAAAACAAAAGAACTCATTCTGGACTTCCGACGGAATAAAACTCCCCCTGCCCCTCTGTACATCAACGGCGAAGGCGTGGTGCGCGTGGAGACCTTCAAATTCCTTGGGGTTCACATCTCTAAAGACCTCTCCTGGACAACTAACACCACAGCACTAGTTAAAAGGGCACAGCAGAGACTGCACTTCCTGAGATTACTAAGGAAGGAGCAACTTAACACCAAACTGCTGGTGACCTTCTATAGATCAGCAATTGAGAGTCTGCTGACCTATGCTGTGTCAGTATGGCACTCAAGCTGCACAGAAGCGGACAGGAAGAGACTGCAGAGGGTCATCAACACAGCACAGAAGACCATCGGCTGCCCCCTTCCTCCACTGTCTACCATCTACAACTCCCGGTGCCTCGGTAGGGCAAGAAAAATCATCAAGGACCCTACACACCCTGGTTTCCACTTCTTCAGCCTGCTGCCCTCTGGTAGGCGCTACAGAGCAATATCAACAAAAACAAACAGACTCAGAGACAGTTTCTTTCCAAAAGCTGTCATCATACTCAACTCCACTATGCACTGACAACTGACCTGGACTCATTTAAGGACTAGCATTGCACTTTTGCACATTTGTACATTGCAATATGTACAGTGGTTTTATACAGTATTGGTTTTATTTTATTTTTTAACCTATTTATTTTATTGTATATATTTTTATCTGTCTATTATGTGCGCACTTATGGCAGAGCTTTCATTTCATTGTACTTGTATAATGACAATAAAGGCTAATCTAATCTAATCTAATCTAATCAGCACATGTTTATCGCTTTCATTGTGACCAGAATGAAACCATTTCCAATTGGGGCAAAGAAACCAGTTCACATTGTCGATTAGTTCCACTGTCTTGTTGTGACATTTTGTATATTTTGCAGCATTGCTACTTCTGGGAATGTCTTTCGTATAAAGGTCAAATTGGCACCGCATGAAATCCTGAACTGAATCCAAAATCAATGTGAATCGAATCGAATCAGGCCCTTCTGAATCAAATGGATTTTGGAAATCTGAATTGATACCCGGCACTCTTAGAAGGGGGGTGCAAGTTAACACTGTGGGCAAACTTTAAAAAAACAATTGAAATCATTTTGTTCAAAAAAATGAAGTGAATGCATAAATATTGAAAGACTTGCTAATATTTTAATAATTTGTCCCCAATTGAAGAAGGCAACGGGTGCCCGTCTTATGCAATCCGTGGAGCATGACTTGGCACATGCCCGCTGCATCTTGCCCGCGACATTTTGCTTCTTTTCTTTCACGTGTCGTCGTCATCGTCTTCTGATGTTTGCATGTCACGTCAGTGCTTTTTGTTGTTGTTGAATTTGCATCGAAAAAATGTAGTTGATCCCTCCAGAAATAAACGAGATGCAGCTGCTGTTTTTTATTTATTTATTTATTTTTTATTGCTCCCTCGTGAGTGAGAGCGACTTCTATTTTCTCTTTGTCGTGTGCTATAAAAACAAAACGATGGCCGCTCCTCCGTCCGCTTCCTCGCTCTGTCTTCTTCATCCAGAGCAGGAAGTCAATCCATGTTGACTTTTTTTTTTTTTTTTCCTCTTCATGTCAAATGTTACATGACGAGCGGCACGGTTGGTGAAAACATGACTCAGCTTTTTTTTTTGTGTGTGTGTTGCTCTCGTCCCTGCCAGTTTGCTCTGATGTGACCCGCTTCTCCCATGGAGCCTTGCGGCAACATGCTACACGCGCGGACGCAGCGCTCAGGTATGCACGCACACGCACGTACAGTATGTCTCATACATGCACACATAGTAGGGCCGGGCAATACATTGGAAAAAAACATCTATCACAATATGAATATCGCAAAGACATGCGATAAGTTTCGTATGGAATTTTGTGCTTTTGCTGAATTTGACCAGTCGGACGCAAACTTAAATGTGCATTAACAAAATCACGCAATATGCGATATAGTTGCTGAATATCACAATATTGAAATTATTGTGATATATAACATGTACATAAGGAAAGAATTACATTTTTCAAGCAGCCAAATAAGCAAACTCAATATTTTCCTAGTTAATTAATTGCAACGACATCTCGATAATGTTCAACTATTGGATGGCGGTGCACATTTTAGTTAGCGGCTGACTGGTTAAATTCAGATAAAAGCATAATATTCCATATGAAACTTATTGCATGTCTTTGCGATATGCATATTGCATGGGCCAATATCACGATATCGATATTTTTTATATATTGTGCAGCCCTATCACCAACCAATAGTTTAACATTATCAGGGGTAATTACAATTAATTAACTAAGAATACGTTGCACATGTTTAATTTGCCAAGTGGAAAAAAACGTTATTCTTTCATTAGATAAAAAAAAAAAAATCTTATTTCTTTCGGTACGTTATATATCGCAATAATATCGATATTACAATATTCAACAACTATATCGCATGTTCTTCCAACATTGTGTAGCCCTACACATATACGTCACAGAAAACATGTATTGTTATTATTATTATTATTATTATTATTAAAGGTATGCTTGACTCATTGAACAATTTTCAGCAGTGAAAGTTCATATTTTGTACAGAATGAATTTGATAACTTGATTATTTTCCATGTACAATGAATACCTTTTTAAAAGGTCATTTTTCGACTTGCTGTTGACTGATGATGACATCACATCTATTTTTTTTTTTTTTTTTTTATAACGGTATACTTTTGCACCCCGATTGCATTACACACAATCATGGCACAAATGCACACACGTTACAGTGTCACGCACACACATGTTCACATTCAAAACTTACTCGCAATGACATCATGTGCTCACGTGATATAAAAACGTGACCCACTATCTTAAATTGTGCACATTTTAATGGCTTGCTTGAACTACACACACACGCACACACATCATGTTTGAGTGTGCGTTATGTTTGTGTGCTTCACAATACATGTATGATTTTTTTATTTTTTTGGTGTGGTTGCATGAACGCTACGTACCCCCCGGGAAATTAGACCCCTGCCCTTTTTCGTGAGCTTAACCCTTAACCCCTGCAATGACGGCAGAGTTGACCAATTGGGAGGCTTCCTGCTTTTTTAATTGCAACCTCTGATTGGCTCATTTTGTCCATTGTCTGCTTTCATTTCGAACTCAGCAGTTGTGTTGATTTTAAACGTATAAGGGCCAAAACGTGCCTTTTGAAAATGAAACTGCACTAAGAAACTAGACTAAACTGTTAATTTAGCTGACTAAAATTGCTCTTTATTTTTGATGATTGATTTTGATGATGCACAATAGCTATGAAGAAGCGACATCATCGTTTCATTATTGGCGAAGAAGTGGTGGTCAGACGTCAATTATTGGAGGGCAGCTTTTATTGAAGGAAATGCAGGATTTTTCTGTCAAAATCAAGCGGGTCATTGAGTGGAATTTTGGTGGACATTCTGACTGGAAACGTACTCGGAGTCCTTCAGAGGCCCTGTCTGCTCTCCAAAATCACTCCCATATGTCCCGCAGGACGCACACTCATTTTCTTCCTTTGAGCATGCAAGTATGGATGATTTCACGGTCAAAGTATGTCAGTCAGAGTTCCACCATCTGAAAAGATCAGAAGCAGAAGCGTTGAGATTGAATGATGGAATATGGTGAGATCCATTTTTGTGCGTCCATTTTTACCGACCCTATCAGGTGACATTTTCCAACATTGAGGGATGAACAGTGTTCATTAAAAAATGAATTAAAATTCAAATTCAAATTAAAAAATAAAGTAATTAAAAAAATAACATAAAAATGTAAACATAAAAAAAAAAGTGTTAATTTTGGCAAGAAATCTTAATTTAATTTTAGTTAGTCTTTTGACTAAAATTAAAGTTTTAGTTCAAATGTAGTCATCTGATTGTATCTGTTTTAATCCAATTTTAGTCGATGAAAATAAAGCTCAATTTTAGTCTACTATCTATCGACAGTTTAGTCGATACGCAAGACATTTACGTAGTACAACGGCGTCTTTATTAATTGTTTCAATGAAACATGTTGAACTGGCAATATTATACCTTAAAATTGCTTGAGATGAATCTTCGAGCCGCACAATGAACGTAAACATGTTTGAACATTAAATTAAGTGCATTTTCTGAGTTTTTTTTTTTTTTTCTCCAACCTGCGTTTCATTCCTTCTGATTGGATTGTGTGAATTTTCGTCACCGTGTTGTTTTCATTTTCGTTTTAGCCATTGAACAAAATTGTCAGTCAATGTTAGTTCTCGTTTTCGTCTCGATGAATGGCGTCGATTGTAGTTTTCGATTCATTTTCGGCTAAAAAAAAAATGGTGACAAAAAACACAGTTTATAAAATATATATATATATATATATATATATATATATATATATATATATATATATATATATATATATATATATATATGACTCAACCACCAACATAAATTGTTTGAGCAAATGCAATTATGTCTTCGAGCGCTTGTGTTGTTGGCTTTGGGCTTTTATTCAATTTAATTCCAATGAAGTCACCTTCGTTTATTGGGAAATATGTTGCAGACACATTAGGGAAAAAACAATCTGTGATGTTTGCCACGTACGGTTGAAGTTTACTGTAGATTTACAGTAAGTAATCGACCCCCACCTCATGAGAGTGCAAAAACGTTTTTTGCGATATTTGAGTTTGTTTGTTTTTTCCGCAAATGCGGTGTTTCCATTACCAGCTTGCTTTTGCCAAACGTGCCTTTTGCGCAAAACTGAAGGGAATGGAAACGCACCTCATGATGACAAACTGAAGCGAATGCGTTTTTTGTTATAAGAGTAAGACATTTTCATCGTGGGACTTTCAATCGTTTTGTTTTTCTAGTCGCGTGCGCGCGCGCACGCAAAAGGACCACCGAGTGGTGTGTAATGTTGACTCTGCGGTCTGACGTGAGCTTCCGAGCCGACACAGTGGATGAAACCATGTGGCGATTCCTCACACAGTCCCTTCGCTGACCACACACACGCACACACATCAGTTCGTAGTGCGCCACCTACAATTAGAACGATATTTTAGTTTGCTGCGTCTGCTCGCCGTATTGTTGTCATAGAGCAGCTCAGCTAAAGTGTCAAATATTTGTTTCAAAATATGCGATGAAAACTCACTTTGAACAGACAACTTGAGGGCTTGCGAGGGACACACAATTTTTTTTTTTTTATTATTGTTATTACTGTACGAAGGCATGAACACACTGCTAAAAGGACAGTAGAAAATTTATAGTAAAATAAGAAAAATATTACTTCAAATAAATTTAAATTTACCTGTAAAATTTGGGAAAAATAAGAAAATAATACTATTCCCATATCAACCACAGTGGTCTTGAAAATAGTATTTTTATACTAAAAACAAGTTATATAGATTTTTTCCAAACTGTAATAAATAGAACTATTTTCTTAAAATACACGTATTTATTTTCAATCTTGAATAACTTTGCCTGAGTGTCAAGCAGGGAAGTAACAGGCGGCATTTTTGTCGTCTTTGGTATGACCCGGGTTGAAGCCACAACCTCCAATTCTGAGTGGAGGCACTCTACCACGAGATCAATGCATTTGGTTATTGGAAAGATGAAAAATGAGCTTAGTAAATATAACTTGCTTGTTTTTCAATGTATCTTATTTCCAGATGATGCAAAATCTTAAAATAATCAAATTAATCTTATGAAGCCCAGTTCAGGGCTTTTGATGTTGGTTAGTTGTCATCTTCACATGTGGAAAATGCTTGTTTGAAGCCTTACAGTACCTTAAAACATTGTACGAACATTTGGCTTGCGCGTGTGTACGTTCCCCTGACGCTGCGTGTGATTTATGATCATATTGCTGCTTTTATGGTGAGCGTGGCTTTGTTTTACGGCCGCGCCGGAGGACAAAAGGCAACACTGTGACTCTGACGGCCAGACCTGCCTGGCTGTTACTATGGCGATCACGCTCATAAAAAAAAAAAAAAAAACGCCTCCAGGACCCCGAGCCAGGTTAGAAGAATTTATTGATTCTTCTGCTCGACAACACACAACGTTGATATTTGATCAGAATCGATAAACAATAGATTTTTTTTTTTTTTGTAACGCACTTTTAAGAAAAAAAAAAAAATAGAAATCAGCCAGGAAAATCTTTTTTTTTTTTTTTTTACGATCAGGGACGAGAAATTTGAAATGATATGAATACAACGTTGACATTAACTTGATGCAATTTTAAGGAAAAACAATATATTTGGTCTTTCTTTAAAATCATGTCATTTATAGGTGGGGAATTTTATTTACTAGCGGTATCGCTATTTGGCCGCCGCCTCTGAATTTTATACGCAGGAAAAACCCTGCATCATATTGCCCCTGTTTTATTATTGTATATACATGCAACATGAAATTGAATCTGAAATCAGAAGTGATGAACAAATAGTGACCAGCAAATATACAGTGGACCGACCCCTGATTTTCACAGGGGATCGGGACCGGGTTGGACCACCAATCGGCGTAATTGGCAAATTATGGGTGTCAAGTTATTCTACTCAAGTGCAGTTCCTCCAACTTGAAAGAGAAACAAGCGTCCACTTGAAGACTCCAACTGGGATTCACTCAATGACAAAAGTTTTTCTTTTCTTCCTTTTATTTCAATTTCAAGGTATTGACCATTAGGTTGCCCATTAGGTGAAAAACCTTTCAAACAAGGAAACAATAGACACAGAATATTACAAGCACATTGAAACAATCTAGACTCATCAAAATACATCCTACATTAACATATCCCATATTCAATACAAACCATTTTATATCAATACAATGACTCATTCAATAAACACATTAAGTTAATTTTTAAAAATCATTTACATCAGTTTTTAATACATAACTCAATCATGTTTTAAACTTATTTAATTGCAAATATTTTTTTTCCTGTTGTTTTTTTTTTCCATTTTTTCCCATTTTATCTTATAAACATACACTTAAATCAATGCTACCAACTAAGCCCTCATTCAACTCCTCCTTCAGAATCATCACAATAAACTCTTCACCACGTGTGACTGAAAGCAGGCTAGAAACCGAGCATATCAATTCAAACAGTTAAACAATTAGCCAGCAACCAACATCCTTATAGTAAAACTCGCACTCCTAAACACCGTGCCTCTCACCAAGTCAATTCAACAGGCCTGGATACATTCAAACTCAAACAATTAATCACACCCAAACAATTAGCATCGCTAGACAAACACTAATATATTGCTCTTACCGGCTGCCTCTTCAATTTTGTGGAAGCTTGCCCTGCACTCTGATCACAACACATCTGTCAGTGATACTCCAGAGTGTGTCATGGTGCTGCTAGGTAGTTGCTAACTACAAGGCTGACTTTCATGTGACACCAAGTGGTGCCACGCCTTAAATGCTCTGGACACAACAGGTGGCCTACTCCCATCAGTCTAAAAATCATCTACATTTGTTGACTAATTTTAGCTCCTACTTTCATATTTATTTTCCAACATTACAATATTAATATGCTTAACTTAATATTTACTTGTATAAACATTAATCACTCTATGAAATTAATTATTTTTTAAGACAACAGGTTTGGCTTCACACCTCCCACTCGGCCTTCCTAAGTGGAAGCTGAGAGAAGGGCGCCTGCTTTAAAGGCAAACTTTATAGTCTTCACACAATGTCCATGAAACAGTCAAGATGATGCCCCGATTTTGCTGTCCATCTGTTCTTCAACCGGTAGCAGGACGACAAGTCGCCTGACGTCCCTGTGGAGGATAGTAGGTTGGATCGTCTCCTTCTGTCTATCAGAGGCAAGTTGATTGATCTTTGCTTTCCGAGCTCTTCCCACAGACACATTATAGCTTGGAAAGATCCTGATGTTAACGTCCCTCACAATGCCTTTGTTGTCTGGATTGGTGCTGACAACTCTTCCAAGCTTGAAATGACCTCTGAGCGCATTCTGGTCACTTAGCCATACTATGTCTCCAACAGTGACGTTCCTCTCTGCCGTATGCCATTTGCTCCTTACAAACAGGTTGGGACCAGCCAGTTGACTCCAGAGACTCCAGAATTTGTTCACTTCCGCTTGCATTGCTCTCAGCCTTTTGTATGGGTAGCTGGAAAAATCAAATGTCTTAATGTCTCCGCTTGGAGATGATCGACCAAGCAGGAGCGTATTTGGCGACACATATTGAATGCAGCCCTCTCTGCTCTGCGCCCTGGCATCAATTGGACGGTCGTTTGCTAGGCTGGCTGCTATTTGAAGGGTTGTTTGGAATTCGCTGTAAGACAGCCCAGACTCTTTTCCAATGCCTTGTAGTGCTCTCTTTACAACACGGACTGCAGCTTCTGCAGCACCATTTCTGTGCGGCGAATCAGCTGGATGAACTTTCCACATCCACTCCGTTCCATTTCTGGCTGCCATTTCCTCCAGGTCTGTTTTATTCAGACTGTCCAAGTATCTGTACAGTTCTTCGAGGACTGGCTTTGCTCCAATGAAATTTGTACCAGGGTCTGACCAAATCTTACGGGGATGCCCCCTTATCGCCGTAAACCTTTGGTAGGCCATTAGAAACCCTTCAGTGGATAGGGTATTCACCAGTTCCGAGTGGATGGCTCTACTGGCCATACAGCAGAAGACAACCCCCCAGACCTTCAGTGTGACTCTTTTCTTGATGTCATCCTTCACTTGGTAGGGGCCAAAAAGGTCAACTGTAGTAAATTCAAAGGGTGCAGCGGGTGTAGTTCTTTCTGGTGGCAAGTCACCCATTACTTGCTGGCATTTTCTTGCTCTTGCCTTTTTGCAGGTCATGCAGCCATCAGCCACTTTTTGGGCAATCCTTCTGCCTCTTATGACCCATGCCCACTTCCTCATTTTGAGCAAGGTTCCAGCCATTCCATCATGGCTCAAATTGTGGGCCTCCCGAGCTATCAGAGTTGACACCCACGTGTCATACGGCAGGATGGGGACTCCAACTTGATGTTCTTTGAAAGCTTGCACTCGGCCACCACACAGTAGAAGCCCAGACTCTTTGTCTCTGTAGACTACAAGCCTGTCAGTGGTAGTACTTGGGAAGGTTGCGCCTTTCTGCGCTGCAAGAAAAATGTCTCTTAGGGCGTCTTCTCGTTCTCTTACAGAGATGACTCCTTGTGACAATACGGCCTCCCACTTTGGACTGTTCATGCCTTGACTTCTTTGCCCAAGGAACTTTTTTGCTGCCCTCCAAATCCAAGCAACAGTTTTAACAAGTCGATTCATTTCACTAAACCGCTCAATGTCCACAAGGGTTTGGATGGCTGCAGGTGGTCTTTTTTCCTTAGTGTAGACCTGGCTTGAACTCTGGTCTCCTTTCTGCTTCAATTCTTTGGTCTTTGTCAAAGCAGCAACAAATGCCTTCTTCTGTAACTTGTTGACACTTTCTTTGGCAGTAGCTACTAGCTCTTTAGCTGATTTGATCGGCCACTCTTCAACTGGTAGACTCAGAAACTTGGACCCATTCTGCCACTCTGAGTCTTCATCCAAGTCTTGAGGGTTCCCACCTCTTGTGATTATATCGGCTATGTTTTGTGAGCCCGGGATCCACCACCAGTCTTGAATTTGCGTGTTATTTTGAATTTCTCCGATCCTATTTGCAAAAAATGTCTGAAAGCCATAGCTTTCTCGCTGTATAGCCCCAAGGACTGTTTGGCTATCGATCAAATGGTACCACCTCCCAGCCTGGATTTGGCTGTGATGCTCAAAATACTTCTTTAGCCGTGACGCAAACACTGCTCCACACATTTCCGCTTTGACGGCATCGCCTTTGCAGTCCAGGGGAGTTAATTTGGCCTTTGACTCCACGAGCCTGATGATCGGGCCTTGATCCGAGTTCCATCTGAGGTACATCACTGCTCCATAGGCATGCTCGCTTCCGTCGGAAAATGTGATTGCCAAAGGTTTTCCAGCGAAGCATGGGGGAGTTAAAGCTCTAGTGAAGTTGACCTTGCCAAGTTGGACGTACTCCTCCAAAAGCTGAATTGCATCCCCTCTTAAGCTATGCGAGAGAGCTGTGTCCCATGAGTCCTTGATTGGGCAACTTCCCTGCTTTGCCTCTTGGAATGCTCGTCTCACCAGTATAGCTCCTTTTTGCTTCATAGGAGTAACCAGCCCGACTGGGTCATACAGCCCTGACACTTGACTCAGTAGTTCTCGCCGCGTCAGCGGGTTTGGTGTTTGGTCTCTTACTTGATCGTAGTGGAGGTCTTGGCCAAGTCTCATCTTTTTCTTTCTCTTTGAGAAGTTGACTCCGACCATGACATGAAGCTTGTCTTCCTCCACCAGATACCCTAGACCAAGTGCTTTATTGTCCTCATCACGCATTTGATTTGGCAGGACTACAGATTTTACCGAGGTCTCCTTCGCTTCGTTGCCTCCGTTCCTCCCACTTTGCCCAGAATAAATCCAGGGCTTGAGCTCGAACCCTCCAGCCTTGAGGATTTTCTCCACATTTTCAGTGATGATCTTCAGCTGATTGAGGTTGTTGTGGGATGTAAGTATGTCATCAACGTAGCTGTCTTGCTGGAGAACCTGCCGTTCCTCTTTGAGGTGGATGAACGGAGGAAGAGCAGCAGTTTCGCGCATTGCAAGCTGTGCAATGCACCCTGCTGGTTTATCGCCAATATTCACCCTTGTGATAGCATACTCCTCCAGTGCCGCATCTGCTGAATCTCGCCACAGAAATCGATGAAGATGCACTTCCTCGTCCTCTAGCCACACAGAGTTATACATCTTCTTTATGTCCCCCAAAGCAGCATACACTCCACCCCGAAATCTGAGGAGGACTGCACGGATCTGATTGAGGACATCCGGACCTTTCATCAGCATGTCATTCAGACTCACTCCTCCAAACTTTTGGCTGCTGTTCCACACAAGTCTCACTGGGGTAGTGACTGAGTGTGGGTTAGGAGCTATGAGGTGGCTCACGTACCAGACTGGCCCAGTCCAACTGAGAATTGTGTCCTGGGACAACTTTGCTGCAGCCCTCCTTTCCACCATATCATGGACTTGAGCAGCGTAAGCCATCTTCCACTCGGGTTCTTTGCTTAACTGCTTCTCAGTCCTGAGGAACGTAGACTCAACTGCCCTTTTGTTGTTGGGCAGGGAAGCAGGATCTCCTAACCAAGGGTATCTGGCGTGCCAATGCGGTTCCTTGCTGTGGTTGTCACTTGTGACATAGGTGAGTCCTTCCTTGACCACTTCAAGCTCCCTTTCTTCGGCAAGGGTCATCGCTTTGCCTCCTGGCTGGCAGTTTCCACAACGACAGCCCCCACATTTTGGTTCGCATGCCGCGCCAATACTGTCCCACCTCCACCACTCTAGGAAGTCATGGCTTGCAATCAAGGTGTTTGACTCTTGGGACTCAGTGGTGGCGACGTCTTGGTCCGGTAGCTCTTGCAGCTCTCTAACACAGCCAGTGACCTCCTCGTACCTGACAGCTGCTGCTCTCATTGACCTTGCAAAATGGGTCTTTGTCATGTGGGCTGTAACAGTCACGTCCTCAAAAAGGTCAGGATGTGACCCAGCAACTGTCCTCCCGAGTGGTCCATCCCAAAGCACGAGATCGCCGATGGTCCTAACTCTTTGAGGTGCCAGCCGACCTTCTCTATGGCTTATGAGTAAGTTTATTTCCCTTGGCCTGACAAGTTCATCGAGTGGTATATCCGGGAAAAATTTCTGCAACTGCTTTGGCGTCACGTCTTGGTGGACATCTGCAATGTGGTCTAGTCCATAACAAGTCATCTGATGTGATCTCAGGCCACCCTTCGGGGTCTTTACTCTAATCCTCAAAAGGTACCGTTTTGTTTCCACATAAACTCTCATCCCTCCAACACCATGGACAACAAGACTTATGTCTTCACTTCTGAGGTTCAACCTGCTTGCGGCTTTATGGGTGATGTAATTGGTATCTGAGGCCAAATCGATCAATGTCCCAATTTTTTGCCCGGCATTGGCTGTGACCTTCAGAAGCATCATGATAACTGGCAGCTCTTGCAGTCCACTTTCCACCAGAAGGCTTGGTTGCTCTTTCACAGTACTGAGAGCTCTTGAGGTTGTGTTTGAAAACACATCTCGGCATTGCTTCGCCAACTCTGGTGGGAGTTTGGTGAAAAATTCCTCTTGCTCCTCTGTGTATTTTCTTCTGCTTTTCCCCTCTTCAGAACTGAATTTGCTCTTCTTCTGACTTATATTGCTTCTCCTTTTTTCGGCACTGGGGCACAGATAGTAGTGATGATCAGATGTATGCTCATCTTTGCAGTCTTGACTTTTACACAAAAAGGATGGATTGCAGTATGAACCATCATCATGAATCTCAAGGCACCTCCTGCATGCACCAAGTTTTCCAACTGCAGCTTTCTTCTCTGTCAGTTTAAGTCCTTTAAACTGCTTGCAGAAGTACAGCTTCCTCCTGTGTTTTCCATCGCCACAGACCACACAACCTATGTGCCCAGTCTCCAACTTTGTGGACTTGGTTCTGGCTTGTCTAGGGTCAGTCCGGGTCTCTCTTCTACTTGGTTCCTCTTCCCTCAGTTGCTCGAGCTGCTCATAAATGTTTTCTTGCTCTTTAAGGAAAGCTAAGAGACTGTCGAACCGGTTGCTTCCTCCCACAGTGTTCCTCCTGTCAGCAACATAGAAAAGCCATTCCTTTTTAAGGTTTTCTGGGAGTTTGCTTTCAATCGACTTTGTTACTAGAGGATTTTTTATAGCCCCTGTGTCCCCGAGGTCACTCAAATCTTGCAGTGCCTTCTCCACGGCTTGAATCAATTCCACAATCTTGCGTGGCTGGTGACTTTTGACAGCTGGCATCCTTTGTAACTCGTCCACTATTTCAATAGCAATTGTAGTTGGGTTGCCATAACGATTCTCAAGGACACGGAATATGTCATTTGCAGTATTGTAGGTGGTAAGGCGAAGGTCTCTTGTGATTCTGTCATCCACACTGTCCAACAATTGAACTTTTCTCACTTCTTGCGAACCAGTCGGCTCACCTTGCCTTTGGAGTGCTTCCCAGTCCTTCTTCCATCTGTAAAATTCACGTTTGATGCCAGTAAACTTAGGAAGAGATGTTGGTCTCAGTTTAATGGCTGGTATGGGATAACCTGGAGTCATGGATGTCCGCACTCTGTCAGTGTCCTCCTTTATCCTTGCCTGTATGAAGTCAACCTTCCGAGATATCAACTTGGGGAGGAGTAATTCCAACTCCTTAAGGTGATCTTGCAGTTTCCCCTGTTCTCCTGGTGGGATCCATCTCTTCCACCGGCCATGCACCTCTTTTGCAGTCCTCACCAGTCCTTGCAGGTGGTTCAGCATGAAGTCATATGCCTCTTGGTTACCATCAGGCCGTATTGTAGAAGCATGTTCGCACACAGTTTGGGCTGCTTGCAGTGCTGTGGACACCTCAGCATTTCCAAAATTGATCCAAAGAGTCTCCTGAATCAGAGCTTTGGCCTCATTTTCTTTTAACTCACACTCCTTTGCAGCTTTTGCCAGGTCGTATTTTTGCTGTTCTGTCAACACAGCTTCTTCATCTGCGTCCAGCTCCGCCTCTAGCTCTGCAATGAAGCCAGCTTCCAGGTCGTCATTTGCTTCCATGACTTTCTCCGCTTCTATTGTGAGTTTATTGAAACAGTTCCTCAGCTCCTCTTCGGACATGTCCTTGTAAGTCCTGGTAATATTGTTGACTAAACGAGTGAACAATCTCTTTGCTGTGGTCCGCTCCATTTTGAGTTGCTCCACTGATTTCTCAACAATTTGGTGAGCCATTTTCCTTCCAAACTGTGTCCCGTTCACAGGTGAAAAGGTAGTCCTATTTCCAGATTGTCCAACTTTTCACTGTTGGTCCTCCGGTTTTTCACTGTCAAGTTATTCTACTCAAGTGCAGTTCCTCCAACTTGAAAGAGAAACAAGCGTCCACTTGAAGACTCCAACTGGGATTCACTCAATGACAAAAGTTTTTCTTTTCTTCCTTTTATTTCAATTTCAAGGTATTGACCATTAGGTTGCCCATTAGGTGAAAAACCTTTCAAACAAGGAAACAATAGACACAGAATATTACAAGCACATTGAAACAATCTAGACTCATCAAAATACATCCTACATTAACATATCCCATATTCAATACAAACCATTTTATATCAATACAATGACTCATTCAATAAACACATTAAGTTAATTTTTAAAAATCATTTACATCAGTTTTTAATACATAACTCAATCATGTTTTAAACTTATTTAATTGCAAATATTTTTTTTCCTGTTGTTTTTTTTTTTCCATTTTTTCCCATTTTATCTTATAAACATACACTTAAATCAATGCTACCAACTAAGCCCTCATTCAACTCCTCCTTCAGAATCATCACAATAAACTCTTCACCACGTGTGACTGAAAGCAGGCTAGAAACCGAGCATATCAATTCAAACAGTTAAACAATTAGCCAGCAACCAACATCCTTATAGTAAAACTCGCACTCCTAAACACCGTGCCTCTCACCAAGTCAATTCAACAGGCCTGGATACATTCAAACTCAAACAATTAATCACACCCAAACAATTAGCATCGCTAGACAAACACTAATATATTGCTCTTACCGGCTGCCTCTTCAATTTTGTGGAAGCTTGCCCTGCACTCTGATCACAACACATCTGTCAGTGATACTCCAGAGTGTGTCATGGTGCTGCTAGGTAGTTGCTAACTACAAGGCTGACTTTCATGTGACACCAAGTGGTGCCACGCCTTAAATGCTCTGGACACAACAGGTGGCCTACTCCCATCAGTCTAAAAATCATCTACATTTGTTGACTAATTTTAGCTCCTACTTTCATATTTATTTTCCAACATTACAATATTAATATGCTTAACTTAATATTTACTTGTATAAACATTAATCACTCTATGAAATTAATTATTTTTTAAGACAACAGGTTTGGCTTCACAATGGGACACTGCAAATTATGGAATTTATGGAATTATGCGGATACACCACCAATAAGACTTTTCCACAAAACACGCAGATCGTTTGTGAAACAAATATTGAAAAACAAATCTGCAAATAATTGAATTTGCGGATGACTAACAGTATCTGACCAAATATGGACATAGGCTGTTTTGCACCAGGGACACGCTCTTAAAATGTACCCGGATTGGTTTGGTTTGGAAGTACATCAGGTCGAAAAAGTCACTTTCGATTATTTTTCAAATGGACTTTGAGTTTTCCACCGGCGTCCCAAACGCGAGTTGCTGTCTGCAGATTGTATTTGGAAAAAAGGTGGATTAGGTTGAAGATGATGAGGATTAGCGGGCAAGGAGGAAGAGGCGGCACATGAAAGCATGAGGAGGCTCGGGGGATGGCGGGTATTCTTATGCTAATCTTCCGGACGCGCAGAGAGCGGCCCAAGCCAACAATGGCGGCGGAGCCAGCAAGTCTGGCCTGCAGTCTCCCGGGACTCGGAAGGCGACCGCACAACATCGCCCGCCTGCTGCCGCTCTCGCTCTTGCTGTTGTTGTTGTTGTTGTGACACTCGGGGACCCGCTTGCCAGGGGGGGGGGACCCCCAACAACATGAAGAAAGTGCAGGGAGATGAGGCTCACGATAACGATGATCTTACCATATACCAGCATTATCGATATATTGGTCAGGAAATAAATCCGCCATAATCTTGATTCTTCTTCGCCTGAAGACTTGCGTCCATTTCCCCACCACTCTTATGAGCCGCTCCCCCTAGTGGCCCGCCAAGTAATTGCTCGATAAGTCCTGAACGGTGAATCCGTTATAGTGGTTGTATATTTACTACAAATATTGCGATACTTGCGTAGGCATATGGATAATCAATCAGGAGACAAAGTATCATGATTTATTGTGATATCGATAAGACATGAGTGACCTGGCTGACTCACTCACTCACTCACTCACTCACTCACTCCATATGCATCCTAAATTCCATGGACTGGTGCACGCTTTGTCCTCACTAGTAAGACAATTCAGCACACTAGTAGATGAACTAGTAACATGTTTAAGCCCACTACTCGTGCAACTTCTACTAGTCCAATATGAAAGACCCTGTTAATTCAATTCATATATTTGTTTAGAAAAGGTGCAAGGGCTGATAAAGTAGCCAGTTGTGAAGCTAGCGCACTAAATTTGCTCCATGTGACCCACCAACATTCATTGCCCCTCCCACAATATATCAGAAATTGTGTGTGACTTAGTTCATTCATATCAGCCGTTATCCGGCACAATTGTCACACGCCGAAAACCATTGTTCCTTTTGGATCATGTGGCTGCTTTAGAGTGCCTCGTTGTCCGTGAGTGCATGCACTTCATGCAGAGAAAGGTAGAAGGAGGATTTTATTATTGTTATTATTATTATTATTATTATTTTATTTTATTATTTTTTCATGGGCAGTCATTGTGTGGTTCACGTTCACTCTGGCATAGTTTTGTGGAGTGCCTCGTTGTTTGATGTGCATTCCTTGGACACGCCCACAGTGTTGAAGAACAGCTTGATTTTTCACAATTTTAAAGTTTTTGTTTGTTTTTAATCATTCAAATTTGGCAGAGTTGTTAAATTAGTAATTTCTTTTTTTTTTTTTGGCTCAATATATTTATCGGGGTTTTGACACAAGTTTTGTGCAGAAGGACATGAGATGAGATTCATTCATTCATTCCATTTTAACACCCAACCAAATTTTGCTTGGCATTTGGCCCCTCCCCTCCAGCCCACGATCCCAATCTGGGTCATTACACGACGTATTTGTGCAGTCTGCCTCGGGCTTGTTTGTTTGGACTGCCACTCTTCTTCCAGAGCAGGAAGTGGACGTGCATTAAGTCTGATTATTGATGTCTGGACCTCCCGCGCCACAGCAGCCGCTCTCCATGGAGGAGTTTTGTTTTGTTTTGTTTTGTTTCTAAAGAAAGATGGATGAAAATAAAAATCCCTTTGTAGTGATTAGGAACTAGCAAATAAGATACGTTCATTCTTTCCCTTCTCTCAAATTTCTTTGGAGTATGGTGGATTCTATAGTAAAGATGAAAAGTGCTTTTGGAGCACGACTGCCAGCATGCCCCGCATGGAGGAGGACGTGGGCGTGTGATGGTCATGGCTGCTTGCCCGCTTATAAGGCGGCTTCTATATGCTGTCCAGGTGGCTCCGCGCAACAATGGCTGCTTTCATTCTGACCGACCATGTTCAGGAGCTAGCTTAGCGCTATGCCGTTCAACTTGCCTGATTCTTATGGTAGGGATTACCTCACGATAAGAGATGCAATACAGGGCTGGCGATAACGATTATCTCACGATATGACGATACTGCGATTATAATGGTCATGTAATAAATGCACGATAATCTACGATGAAACTACTCAAGACAGTTTTTCAAATGAGAAAATCGTTTCTTTTTGTTCCATCACTGAAACACAATATTAAAACTGATGTCTTCTTCACCGTGAGTACTTTAGTATTTATTTATTTTTTTAAACAAATACAAATGTCTTCTTAACTTTCTGTCAATTGTCATGCAACGTCAGTCAATTGTTTCATTTCATAAACTGACACCATTTTTTCGTGTATCACTGCAAAAGTAAGTAAATAAAATGATAGAGATCACAATTTTCCGGCCGATCACCGACAACCGATCTTTTAAAAAGTCTGACCTGCCAATCAGATATTTCTACCGATGCCGGTTTTTTTTTCTTCTTCTCATAAGAAGCAGCGTATACCTTCAGTGTTCCTATCTTATTTTATTGCAATCATTTTATTGGAAAATCTCCAATAAAAATAGCGTGCACGTCTGATGTCATGCTACTACTGTTTTCAAAGGGAAGTGGACGTCGGGCGGCTGCCTGGCGAGGGTGGGGCGGAGCTTGCGGGAGCTGGAATCAGCTTCCTGTTTGGCTGCACCGTCCTTCTTGAACCCGACTCCACTCGTCCGCACTTCTGAGTGTCTTGTTGTTCACTTGCGCACCCAAACAAACACGCATCATGTCCAATCTTCTCCTCAAAGTGGGAATTCTCTCACACACACATTGGGACCCGTTCCCCAGACAAAGATGTGTGAGAAGTGGGTCACGGGTCCGACCTTTTTGTCCCGCCCTAGCAAATGGAAAGTGACAGACACACTGGACATTGCCGCTAATTCCTTAACACGCGCACACACGCGCGCAAGTTCCGCAACCCCCCACTCCTCCTACCAAGCCCTTCTCGGCGCCCCCTAATTGCAATATGTGGTTATTAGAGCTGCGCCCATAATTGCGCAACATGTTGGACAAATCATTTGGTGTAGAAGGGAGGGGGGTCGCTCCTTCATCATCGTCACTCACACCAGTAGGGAAGAACAAGAATAATTTTAGTAAAAAAAAAACTATAACTAAAACTAAATGAAAATTTCTTGTCAAAATGAACACTGTCCACAAGCATGTTACGTGACACGTGTTACTTTCATCCAACCATTCGCGAAGATTTTAAACAGAAGGGCAAAAACATGGCTTATGAAAATTAAACTGTGCTAAAAAAAAAACTAACCACCAGGGGGTGCTAGAATTGCGCAAATGGAAATCAACCTGACATTTTTTTTAACGCGCTGCTTTTAATATCGTGGCATGACGACGACGATATTGAAGCAGTTTTAATATGGCAATCTTACGATTATGGTTCCATCCTGAGCGTGTCTTAAGTCCTTGTACACAATCGCAAACCGTTTCTATGTCCTCGTGACCTAAATGTGAACGTTGTGTTGCGTGTGTGCTGTTCAGTGTTCCGGGTCCAGAGAGCCAGCGAGCCAGACGAGCTTCTTCTCATATTGTGATCGTGGACGAGCAAGCGTCTGCCGTCAAGCCCCCGGAGCCCAAAGTCGCATCGGGACCGCTGGTGTCCGTCCCGCCTCCCCCGGCGCCGTCCGTCCGGTCGCGCCGCAGGATGATGGGAGGAGGTCTCCTGTTGCGTCTGGCCGTCGCCGCCGCCGCGCTGCTGATGGTCCTCGGAGCAGAAGGTACCAGCAAACGCGCACTTGAAAGCATCTCGAAATGCTCTCACACTGTGGACGTTTTCTGCGCTCGCTGTCGACCGGCATATATTTGATATATACTTTTATTTTGAATGTATTTTAACCCTTTTTTTTTTTTTTTTTTTTTTTTTAAAGCAACTAAATTAATGTAACTAATAATTTTATTTTAATAAAACAATTCTGTACATTTTTATTCGGTATTTTATTTTCAAATTTCGTTTAGAATTGAACAATTATTAAAAATAAGAGAGAGCGCTACCATTTTTTTTTACTTGTAATTCTTTGGTCATTTACATAAATTCAAAAAAATCATATAGTTTGAGAAACAATTTAGGGGGAAACAAACAGCAAAATTAATGCAACTAATAGAATAGTCATTTTTGATGATAAAATAATTGTTTATTTGGTGTGTTTTTTTTTTTTAAATAATAACCTTCAAGGTGCCAACTTGACGCCTGTCAAATTTCCAAAGGCACTTGAACGCGTCTGGAAATGCTTTCACTGTGGCTCGCTGTCCACCTGGCAAACTTTCTCTCTCTCTCTCTGCCCGCGTTTGCGCTGCAGGAAGCTGTTGAGCCCGATTGTTGCTGCTCCGACTTCCTCTTTTGCGCGTGAACCATTTCCTGTATAACACGATGTGGGCTGCCGGCGGCGCGAAACGCTCCAAACGGTCATTGTTGGCCGGAAATATCCCTCATCCCTCCGGAGACACGTTTGCCCCCTTTGAAAAGCGCTTTCAGATTTCACTTTTACTGCCACCAAACAAATCCAATTGCTTCCTCATCCTTTTCCACGTTGGTGGCTTTATTTAATTGAATTTTTTATACCTCAATTTTTTTTTTGTCATGACAATAGTTTGAGAGAAGTTCTTATTTAATTTGTTAAAATGAGAAGATTAGAACGCGAAAGAAATGTGAAGCAATAAAAAAGTGAATGTTGAGAGAAACCTTTTGGTTTGATCCAAAATCAACTTTTCAATATTGACCTTTTCGTAGTCGAGTAGCGCTTGATGGAAATTTGTGGCGTGTGAGCGGTGCTGTGACTTGAAGAGTGCGTTGGTTTACCCGGCCGGCGTGCTCTCTGCCAGACCTCAGTCGCCGCTCTGACTGACGCACAATCAAGCACACGTGCACTTTTCCTCCTGCGTGTATTTCCAGCCTGATGCCTTTAAAATTGTCGTTGTGACAAGTCACAAGTACGCGACACATGCATGTTGGCACATTATACTCAAGTACACATCAACCTTTCAGTCCTGTTAACTCATTTGCTCCCCAAAAACATATAAATATGTTCTATTTTAAATAGTACCATGCTCCCAAAGACGTATTTACACGTTTTTTTATGCTCACGCATAAAGAAGGCTTTAATGCAGCATCTGAACTGAAGAGAATGCTTGAAGCAATGGTAGTTATTACAAAAAAACGGCCAGTAGGTGGCAGCAGAGTATAAGAGATCAACCAGGGCCATGTTGCAAAACACGTTTTAAGAGCAATAGAACACAATATTGTGTGGGCCTTGCGAAATCAATCAAAAATCGAGTGAAACAGCCAGGAGCGAAGGAGCACTATATAAATACAGATGACTTGACTACTCTAGTTTTTTGTCCAGCGAAAAATGTGTTGATGAAATATTTTTGTTGAGTATAGTTGACGAAATTAACACAAGTGTGCACTCGCGGCAAACAACGGGACCCTCTAAAGTGGCTATCCAAGGGGAAGATACGTTTTCAGGGCGTCGGCATGGCTAGCTAGCTAGCTACGTAACGCGTCACATTTGCACCACGTGACAAGGCGAAGGATGCTCAAGTTTTGACGTCGTGGGGGAGTGGCCACTTATGCCGGGACTCCACAGTGGGTCACGCCCCCAAAAATCAAGACAAACTTTTCAATCTCAATCATTTACTTCGAGATACATGCGGGATTTATTTGACTCGATGTCACATGACATCCTTTTGTTTTGTGGCCATTTGTACTCGGCGACCGTTTCCATGACGACCAGGCAGCTCAAAGCGTTTTTTGCGCTTCATGTCCAGACATGTGCGCACACTTTTGGCGTTGCTGCCGCCAGGAAGGCGGGTTGGAATGCGCCGCGCGGCACGAGGAGGAGAAGGAAGAAAAAAAAGCAGATTGGAGAAGGAATCAGATTTAAAAAAAAAAAAAAAAAAGAACTGATAAGAAGCAGAATTGCTCGCTCGCTCGCCCGCTCACCAAAACAATCAACAAAAACTTTTTGCAGTCAACTGAGATGTCAACTTGTGGAATAGGAAACATCATCTGTGAAAAGTTTGTTTTGGAATGGATCTATAAATAGCACAAGTTGGGTCACATGTCCGCGTGCTGATAGAGGAAGAATGCGTCACCTCCCCCGAGACGGGACCACTCGCTGATAACATCGTTCAACTCCTCCTGCGCCGCATGATGACGTCATCAAAACTCACAATCAAGGACAAGATTAGCGCAGATAAACACCGATAATAATATTCAAGGAATTGAAAAGTACTTGGACTACATAGTGGACTCAACAAGCAACTGAAAAATACTTTTTGGAGTCTTTGGATCAATCTTTCAAGATGCACAGAATATTGTGTTGCAGTAGCGCTGTCACGATTGAATATTTTTACAATCGATTGATCTAGCGACTATTTCATCGACTAATCTGATTTTAATTTAGCATTAAAGTGTATTACAAAAAAAAACATCTCATTAATCATGTCTTAATGAGGATTAATCACACTATTGTTTTTGACCTATTAATTTGATCAGCGATTATTTGTCAATTAATCGATGAATTTTGACGTATCTAATAAGAGCCAAACGTGTCAACACTGTTTTGCCTCTAATGTTTTGTTGTTGTTTTTGCGATTGCAGCGGCGGGTCAGAACCCGGACCACGTCCTGCAGGGCACGGGCGCGAAAGCGAAAGCGGAGGCCCGGCGGCCCGGCGACGACTCCACCGTGGCCCCGGAGGACGCCGCTCGCTTCCTCAGCTGCTACTGCTCCGGACACTGTCCCGAAGACGCCACCAACAACACCTGCCAGTAAGGAAGATGTTTCAAGACAAGAATCCGGTTTTGCATGCGAGGTGACTGTTGATTGTTGTTCCTCAGAACCAACGGTCAGTGCTTCGCCATCATCGAGGAGGACGAGCACGGCGAGGCCATCCTCACCTCGGGATGCATGAAGTATGAAGGCTCGCACTTCCAGTGCAAGGTACACGTGTAACGATACCGGCAATATCATCACGTCGCGATATGAAAACTGCTGCAATTAGGGATGGGGACCTTTCACATCTGAACCCATCCTGTTACAACACTCGCTACCTGAGAATCCATGTCGGAACTCAACGGTATTCATTTTCACTATTTTTGTAAATAAATAATCATGTAAAATTTCAAACAAATGAGCCAGAGAGGAATAAAAAAAAAATAATGTATAACATTGTACAATTATCGAAGTATAACTAATACACATAAATTAATATTACTAAAATAATTAACAACAATTAATTTTGTTGGTGCACACACTGTTGGCTTTTTTTTTTTTTTGTAGTGCAGTTTAATTTTCACAAAGCATGTTTTGGTCCTATGTTTAAAATTCACGCTAATATAGTTAGGAATTGTTTGTGATTTTTTTTTTTTTTTTTTAACAATATTGTGACCTTTTTATATCACCAACCTCTAACAATATGGTGATAATTATCATTTGGTGACCTTCATATCGCGATAATATCATATCATATGATGTTTTCTTTCGATCGGCAGGACTCGCCCAACGCTCAGACCAGGCGGACCATCGAGTGCTGCGCTAGCGACTTCTGCAACCGAGACCTGCAGCCCACGCTGCCCCCGCAGGCTCCTTCAGGTACTGCTCGTCGTGTTGCGTGCGTCCCGCCGCCTCCTCGGCCGATCGATGGTCGTCTTCATCCGTCGGCCTCCATCTTGTTTTCCAGAAGGCAGCCCCCACTGGTTGGCCTTCCTCATCTCCATGACCGTGTGCTGCTGCACGCTCGTTGGCGTCACCGTCGTCTGCTACTACAGGTACCCGCATCAAAACGTCACATCAAAGCAAACACATCACAAATGTTGACTTGTGGAAATTTGAAGGGTTTTTTAGACTAAAAAAAGAAATTGTCTTCTTTCATTGATTAAAAACGTAAAAAAAGATTAAAAATAATAATAATAAAATCAAAACAATAAAATAAACATTAAAATAATAATATTATTTTTTAATTGGGGTTTTTTGGCGCAATATTAAAAAAAACAAAAACAATGGGAGCGAAGTCATCTTATGGCTGCTGCTAGATGACGTCACTTCTGTGTGACACACTTTCAAACGTCCTTATTCCGGTTAATATCAAAATAAATCGACATCAAATCACGTTTAAAATCATCCCCAAAGGCTCATGCATGAAATTAATGACCAAAGACCGAAACAAAGGACATTTTTTCTCTAATTAGAGTTAATTTTAGTTAGTTTTTGTTTTTTAAAAAGCATTTTCATTCATTTCATTAACAAAAAGTTTTAATTTCAGGTTTTTTTTTGTGTTAGTTTTAGTAAAAAAAACAAACACCTTTGTTGACACACAGGCCCAAATGTGACAAGTTCCTCAGTCACGTGACCATGACTGGAACGCGTGTGGCGTTTTTGTTTTGTGCTGGTGTCCATATTATTAGGTACAAGTGGCAGAGCGAGCGTCAGCGTTACCACAAGGACGTGGAACAGGAAGTGTTCATCCCTGTGGGGGAGTCCCTCAAAGACCTCATCCACCAATCCCAGAGTTCTGGCAGCGGCTCGGGGCTCCCCCTGTTGGTACGAGCGTGACACTGCGCCAAGCAATCCTTGCAATCCAATCAAAGGAACTTGTTTGTTTATTTGTGTCATTTCAACCCAAAAGGTTCAGCGAACCATCGCCAAGCAGATCCAGATGGTGCGGCAGATCGGCAAAGGTCGTTACGGCGAGGTGTGGCTGGGCCGCTGGCGAGGCGAGAAGGTGGCCGTCAAGGTCTTCTTCACCCGGGAGGAGGCCAGCTGGTTCCGCGAGACCGAAATCTACCAGACCGTCCTCATGAGACACGACAACATCCTCGGTACGTACGCGCTCGCGCGCATGAAACGGGATGGATGACCTTTGACCCTTTCAGTATTTAGGCTGCATTCCGGGAAGGTGGGAAAATAATCTCAATTTGGGGAAATTATACAGTCAGTCACAGTCGCCAGTGTTATGTTCCAAAAAGTACCTACGATAATTGAAATCCACGTTAATTTAAAAAAAAAAAACCCTGAAAATTAGAGAGATTTTTACTTTATTATAAATGCTTTTTCTTTCATCATATATTCTTTTTTTCCATTTATATTCATTTTTTTCCCATTAAAAGTATGTTGTTGTTTTTTTAATTATTACAGTACAGTTTTTTCGTTTAGGTTTATTATGCTTTCTTTCATCCCTTTTTTTTTTTTTTATTTATTAAAAAGAAAATCCTGTTAATTAAATATATTTTTTTTGTTTGTTTTTTCATTTTGGTATGATTTAGTTTATTATGAATGATTTTTCATTCATCATTTGTTTTTGTTTTTTTCATTTACAGTCATTTTTTTCCATTAAAATGTTTTATTTTTGATGTGTTTTTAATTGTACTTGTGATACAAGATCTGGTGCGAGTTTTTTTACTCTTAAATATTGCCCCAAATTCTGAATTTATAAGTGGCCCTAATACGCTGTCGTACGAAAGAGATTTTCAGTTTCCATTTTTCCAGAAGCATCTCGGTCCACTCTGGGGGGCGGGGAAAAAAAGTCCCCATTTGACGTGTGATTTTGCGTTCAGGGTTCATCGCGGCGGACATCAAGGGCACGGGCGCCTTGACGCAGTTCTTCCTGATCAGCGACTACCACGAGAACGGCTCGCTGCACGACTTCCTGCGGACGGCCACGCTGGACACGCCGGCGCTCCTGCGTCTGGCCTACTCGGCCGCCTGCGGCCTGTGCCACCTGCACACGCAGATCTACGGCACGCAGGGCAAGCCCGCCATCGCCCACCGCGACCTCAAGAGCAAGAACATCCTGATCAAGAAGAACGCCACCTGCTGCATCGCCGACCTGGGCCTGGCCGTCAAGTTCAACAGGTCGCGCGCCAGGACGAGCCGACGCTCGCTCGCTCGCTCGCTTCAATCCGCCGCCGTCTGACCCGCTCTCTTGTTTTTGCTTTGCCCTTGCCGTTACCGTAGCGACACCAACGAGGTGGACATCCCCCTGAGTTCGCGCATGGGCACGCGGCGCTACATGGCGCCCGAAGTTCTGGACGAGAGCCTGAAGAAGAACCAGTTCCAGGCCTACCTGATGGCCGACATGTACAGCTACGGATTGGTCGTCTGGGAGATGGCCAGACGCTGCGCCAGCGGAGGTAACCGCGCCCGTGCGAACCGCTCGCCAGGTAGTTGCTTGAAAGGGGCTCTGGATCTTCATCCGGCCTAGCTGCAAGTCGTGTGCAGAAAAAGAAATCAATCAAAGTCTTCATTGGCTATAATAAAAATCTAAATAATCGATACATTGCAAAAAATCTGAAGTCTGTTGATGAGTCACGCGTGCGTGCAGGTATGGTGGAGGAGTACCAGCTGCCGTATTACGACACGGTGCCGTCGGACCCGTCGTACGAGGAGATGTTGGAGGTGGTGTGCGTCAAGGGCCTGCGCCCGACCGTGTCCAATCGATGGAACGGCGACGAGGTGAGAGCGCCGCCTCCTGGTGACCACGCGCAGGTGCGCCTGCCTCTGAACATTGTGCTCATTTTTTTTTTCTTTTTTTTTTTTTAAGTGTCTGCGCGCCATGCTGAAGCTGATGTGCGAGTGCTGGTCGGCAAGCCCCGCCTCCCGCCTCACCATCCTGCGGGTGAAGAAGACGCTGGCCAAGATGGTCAAGTCGCAGGACATCAAAATCTGAACCGACGGCTCAAGTCCGGCGCCCGCTCGCTCACTCGCTCATCCTCCGGTGACGCTTTCTGTGAAAGCAACGCAGGCCACTTCCTGTCCCCCGTTGAGCAACTTCCTGTCCTCTTCCAAAAAAATATTTGAACTTTCTGGATTTCCGTTGAAAATGTCTCAACGGCAGGGAGACCACCGAGTCATCGCCATGGAGACGTGAACCGTCCTGTTTGTTTTGTTTTGTTTTGTTTTGTTCTCATTGGTGGAGACCGACCTCAGTGGGCGGAGCCGATGAGGCAGGAAACGTAACTATTTATTTATAACAAAACGCTACTCTCGTGTACGCCAACGTAAAAAATAATTTTAGATGTGATGGACAACAATGTTAGCAAATACGCTAATTTAGCATTAGCATTAGCTGGCTTGGAAGCTAATAAGGGGCAAGTTCTCAAGCGCGCTCAACTTGAATGCTGCTTTCAAGATGCGATCGGAAGCTCAGAGTGTTGCTCATCGGGTTATTCCGAGTGCTCACTAGCCCCTCCAACTGGCGACACATGAAAACAGTTCATGCACGAGTTGACGATTGATTTGGAACACGGCCTGTGCTAGCAAATCAATGAGCAACACACACGCACCTCTCATGTTCGGGCATCAAAATACACGCAATGTTAAATGTATTCGAGAGCTCAAGCTTAGCAATATTAACACCCCCTTTAAAAAAAACAAAAAAAACAATCGGGTTTCCCTTTTTCTTTTTTTCTTTTTTCTCCCCGGCTTAAAGAAAATGGGGTTTCCTAAAAAGTTAGTCATTTTTTGCAAGATTTAAGCTAGCTAGATGTAAGCTAGCTTCTCGGATCATAACCAACAGCATTTTAAACTTTTTTTTTTTTGGTTAGAAATCATCCCAACAAATAAAATGTACATAATGCTTAAAACCAATTCATTAAAAAAAACGTTTTAAACATTATGATGATAACATTAGCAAAAGTTATGCTGTTGTTATTATTAGTAAGAGTGCTAACTCAAATTAGCTTTTGCTCGCGTTTGGTAGCAAAGCTAGCTAGTTGAGGCTGTCAAGATTGGGGATGAACAATGTGGCTTGAAAAAAAAATTCACAAATTACACCCCGCCCTAATTTGCTTGTGGGTTATTATTATTATTATTTTTAAGATAATTCACATTATTATTAAAGTTGCACAATAACGTGACCAAATGCTTCTCAGCCTCTTAAAGGAGAATCGCATCTTTTTTCTTTTTTTTTTTCTTTCTTCCCCCTTCCCAGAATGTTATGTTTCCAACACAAGTTCTGATGAATAATGCATTTGTGGACTAAGAATGAAAATATTTCATCAACGCCAGGGGGCGGCCATGATGGGCGATGTCGTCATCCTCCAGAAGTGACATCAGAACTGCGCTCGTGCTTGTGCCCCATTTTGAGTCAGGCTGGTTTGTTTGGGGGGGGGGGGGGGGGGGGGGGGGGGGGGGGGGGATGCTTAGGAAAATGGAGGATGGTGTCAAGGCCGGCGTCAGCGGCCCAGGTAAGTGTGCATACGCATCACACCTGGCTCACGAGCTGCGGTTTAATTAAATTAACAGCATCAGATAATTTTTTTTTATTTTTTTTTACGAATATCCACATTTAAAATGTAGCAAGTTTTGACAACTCCTGTTTAGTTCCCCTTTGTTATATATATATATATATATATATTTTTTTTTTTTTTTTTTTTTATTGAAAATTATCCTGACAAAGTGCGTAATCATTCCAGCCAATTAATGGCCCAGCCTGAAAACAAACCAACCAGTCACGTTAGTTGTCTCAATAATTTTATACGATAACGAGCTAATGGCTAACTTGTTTTTATTTGCTAGCAGGGGCAGCAAGCTTTGGCCTTTTGGCTCCTCCCACTGAGCTTTCATACGTCCAATCAGACTCTTGTCAATGTTTTTGTCGTCATTGTTTTTATTAATTTAACACTTTCTTCAGCAGGAACGTCAACATGAAGTTTGTTAGCTCTTGGAGGCGAATATGTAAAAATATTTGGGTCAAATGATTCAATTCAGACTGAGCGAATATTCATGTTGAGAACCTGACAAAAATGAAGTCACTTTGGGTGAACGGTTGACTTCCTCGTGCTAAGCTAGGCTAACGACGTTTTGTTTGTTTTTTTACTGGACGTGTGATTGTTCAATGTCTAGCGTGCGTGTCCCTTTAAAATATGTTCAATGTGTGTCGTCTGCGTGACTTTATTTTTTAAGATGTTTTTCCTCTTCTAATATGCAAGAAGCCTTGCAAGGCGTATAGAAATGTTTGTGTTCTTTTGTGCCTTATTGAGTTGACCAAGGAAACAAAACAAAAAAGTGTATACAGTCTGTCCAATGTAACAATTTTAAGTAAATAACCTTATTTTTAGTACTCAACTGCTGTGTTTTTCACTTCAACGAGCAAATTCATATTTTACACTTTTTGCCAAAGTACTTGACGTAACTGAAAATCTGATGTTGTACATTGACTACTGAAAACAAGACTTTTTGGTGAAACCCTCCCAAAATTTATTTGGTTACAACGCCTCCTGCTGGACATTTACATGCAACGCATAACTCAAAGCAAAAGTGCCATCACGGCGGCGTGGTGCATTATGGGTAGGCCGGTTAGACGACCAAGCCTTCAGAGTGGGACTCAACCACTGACCTGTATAAATGACTGGAGAGCGGATAGCCCATCGCTCTGGTGCAAGCCGTTCAAGTCAACAGGGCGGCCATCTTGTTACTCCCACCTTGCAAGCAGTCGGTACGTGCTGCTTTGAAGACCCCCTTTTTCTTTTATTGCTCAGTTCCTTAGATATTAATTTATATTATATACTATATTAGATTTGGCAGAGGCATCTTTTGGTGAATTATTCTTTTAAACCAAAAAAAAACATTTCTTCCTCCATAAAATGTCTTAAGTTCTTTTATGTTTAACACAATAGTATCGGCTATCCAGTCGTGTGTTTTTAGATCAGTGGATTCAACGGAGGGCGCTTTCAAATGCTGGAAAGTTTTTTTTTTGTTTTTTTTTAATCCATCCATCCATTTCCTGAACAACTATTACAGCTCCAATAGTTGTCATATCACTCATTATGGACAAGTTGGAGACACTTAAGGCACAAAAACCGTAAATTACCCCCAAAAATATTCACGAAAAATCCAAAACACAATTTCTCATTTCTTGCACCTGCCCAATAATAAACATCATCTGCCTTATATCAAGTATTTAGAATGTTACAAGTGAGCCGACAACAAATTGAGGTTGGAAACAAAAGTTTTTTTTATTGAACATCCGCGACGCGCCTACTTGTCCTCGCGCTTGTTGAAGCAATAGGTGAGGCAACACTTTCCGCAGTAATGGCGGTCAAAGTGGCTGGCCATGAAGACGCCGGCGCCGCACTCGTCCGCTGGGCACTCACGCCGCAGACGGTGGATCTTGCCGTTCTCGTCCACCTGCCGGGAAAACCACAAAAAAAAACCCCGTCAGTCGAGAGGGCGAGCATCAGGCGTCAGGTGAGGAAACGTCTCCAGCTTACCTTGTAGTATTTGAGCACGGCCAGCTTGACCTTCTTGCGCTTGTGTTTGTTCTTCTTGGGGGTGGTGTACGACTTCTTCTTCCTCTTCTTGGCGCCGCCGCGCAGCCTCAGCACCAAGTGCAGGGTCGACTCCTGAAAAACGTACAAGAGTCACATTGACACATTTACATTCAAACGGATCAGGATTCAAAAATTATATTTCGTTTAGAAAATCTTAAATGTATATACAACAAAAGTTACATGCTTGTACACTTTTTTTTCCCCCCCATGTCTAACCTTTCATAATTTCATTTGCTGATTTCAGTTACATTTATGCACAATTTTACCCACGTTTTATTCTACTTTAACATTTAATTCCATTAATTTTAATTAATAAACAATTAACCAATGAATTAACTTTTACTCTAATAAAAAAAAAACATTAATTAATGAACATTCCATGACCATTTCACCAACTATCTACATTTCACTTCCTGTAATGCCACGTAACGTTCCTAACTTTGCTGCAATTTGTTAACTCTACAAAAGGTTACAGGATGTTCTTTCACATCATGAAACGGAGCGCAGCGTGATTAATGTGAAGCTCTTTTCTATTGTTTTTCATGCAGCTTCACGTTAGAATTGTTGACAATAATTTTTTTTTTTTGGCCACCTTCTGGATGTTGTAGTCCGACAGAGTGCGTCCGTCTTCCAGCTGCTTGCCCGCGAAGATCAGCCTCTGCTGGTCAGGAGGAATTCCTGCATGCAAAAATCCAAATTTTCAATTTTGGGGCTTATATGAAACTAACATTGATCCGTGCTGTTTTGCGGTAAAAATGAAGACAAATCACTTTTTTGTACTTTCACTCGCACCTTCGCCCAGCATCAAATTGGCACTACTTCCGGTCACTGATGTCACGTTTGTCTCTTCATTTAAGGCAACTAAATTTAGAATAAATAAAAAAAAAGAGCGTTGGAACCAACTTACCCTCCTTATCTTGGATTTTAGCCTTGACATTTTCGATCGTGTCTGACGGCTCAACCTGGACAAGAGATCAAGCAAGTAAAAAGCGTTGCACGAAGGCAATTTTTGCATCTACGTAACCGTCAACTTTAAAAGCAACATGTCAACTTGTGTCACTTTTTGCTAGCTGCACGTGTTTACAATGTTCGGCTAATAGCCAACATTTGCATTGGTAAACATGCTCCAAAACCTTCTCAACTCGACTCTGCCTGGCATTAAAAAAAAAAAAATGAGAGCCGCTAAACACTAAAAACGATCGAGTAATGATATTTCCATGTGTTCCATGTGTCGACATTTTTGAGAGTGGCGTTAAAACGTGGACGCCGCCTGGCTCGCTCACCTCGAGGGTTATAGTCTTCCCCGTGAGGGTTTTGACGAAAATCTGCATCCTGGCGCCCAAATCCACCTAAACGAGACAAACACAAGACGAGTTTACGCCCGCTGGCGTGCGTGCTTGTGAAACGTTGCAATTTGCGGAGAATATTGGATTAAATCGGGAGCGCCATGTTCCTTTCGGCTCACCTCAAATGGCGGAGCAGCAGAAAAGAGGGCCTTCAGCGCCTCGTGCGGGGTTTTCTAACGCACTTTACACGGGCTGGGTGCCCACTGCGATGCCTGATCAAAAAACGTCCCCCAAGTTTGTACTTAATTATTGTTTTACACGTTTATGTGGAGAGGATGTTTATTTGTTGAAATGTGTAATTTCATAAGTGTTCATCGATTTTTTAGAGGGACCTTTACGCTTTAAAGGTAAGAGCGTAGAAACGCTGGCAGTTTAGTCTTCCTCAATGTTGGCACGGGACGTTTTGGAACGAAAGAAAAACGTCCACAAAAAACAAATACGTCCTTATTTTCAAGACAACAGGGACGATACATAAAATCCAAACGTATGCAGCGATTCAAATATTTTACGTGACCTTTAGGAACATGAGAAAGTTGAGAAAACAATGCCTGCACACTGTCCAACCGGGAGCGTAGTTTGATTTTGACAAATCATGAACGGCAGATGAACAGCAGGTGGCGCCAAAATTCATACTGTCATTATGCTGCATTCGAGGATGGTCGGAAGTCGGATAAATCCGAGTTTGTTTTTCCCAGATCCGACCTGAAAGCGTTCGAGGCAAAAGTAAACAATCAAAATGGCGGATAGTGATAAATTGTTTTTTATTTTTGTCCTCAAAACATATTTTGACCTCCAAAAAAACTTAGCTTTTTGCAATTTTACTTCATTTATTGTTTTAATCTTATTTCATAAGCATTCCATACAGTTAAGTAGTTGACCGCATAATATCATGCAGGGAGATAGCGGCAATACTGTCACGTAAATTGCATCAGGTGAAGTTATGGCGAATATTTATTAATGAAGAAAGATATCCAGTTTATACTCGAGTAAATTGTGTTTTGCTATTCAGTGACGCATCCTCGAATACAGCGGAAATCGGACTTTTCCGAGTTCAAACCAGTAAGTGTGTACGGGAATGCCCCCTTGAACTCGGAAATTCCACTTGCGAGGTCGGAAGAAAAAAAAGGACACTTTTTTTTTTTAAACCTCTCACACACGCACACAAGGCAGTGAGCAAAATGTAGCATTTAGCAGCTAACAGACACTGCTAGCATCTAGACAGTGAGCATAAAGTAGCATTTAGCAACTGACCGATGGAGATAATGTTACATTTTACAGCCTCAGATAATGTTACACAAATGTTTTGAATTTGTGATGACGAATTGAAAGTTACGTGATAAATGTTAAGACATGACACAGCACAATGACATAGTGGAAATGTGCTTTGTCATGCTGCTGCTAGCCTGCTACGCTGACTTACTAATCAATAATCTTCAATGCAGCCAAGCCATTGTGAGTCAGCATCAATATCACCTTTGTACTTTTTTCTTTTTTTTTTAAATATATGTATATATTGAACTAGATTTTTATGCTTTCCACTAAAAAAGTCAATGTAATGTAATCTGCTTTGATGCTTTTGTTTGTTTGTTTGTTTGTTTGTTTGTTTGTTTGTTTTGCAATGTCAATTTGATTTCCAGGGCGGTAGAGAGACTGGTCGGCGGTAAACTTTTTTGTTTCCAATCTTCTGGTGTTTGCTCAGAGTGTGTGTTTCGTCCACTGTGGTGATGACACAACGACTTCTCTGCATGTATTGGGTAACTTATCTGGCTGCTTGCACTACTTGCTAAAGCGCTAAATGTTGCACTATGTTAACGGAAACTGGAAAGCTACATGATTGTCACCTGCTGCTTGGTAACTCTTAGCCACTAAATGCTACATGATATCAAAAAACAAAACAACGACTTGCTAATTGCGTCTACCATCTGCCAAATGTTACACTAAGTCCACCTGCTAGTCGCTAACTGTCTGTTAGCTGCTAAATGCTACACGATGTTGCCATTTCCCCTTTTTGTGTGTGTGTGTGTGTGTGTCACCTGCATGTCAAAAGAGTGCGTTTGTATGAAGTAAATAGTGTGAAGCGTTGCTAAGCGACCGGGCGCTATCCGAGCAGCTGCCGTCATCGTGTGACTCCATTGGGCCAGACTAAACATAACTTTTGTGTGTCATCCCGTGACAACTGCCACACACAAACATGCATGGTCAACCATATTTAGTTTGGAAATCAAGCAGCAGTTTCGAAGATGCAGATAAATTATGTTGTTGTGTGTCATGAAGCTGAGTTGAGGAATTTTGTCTTTGTCTTGCCCAAAATTGGAATTCATATTGATTTTGGGAAGTCACCGGATTGATGAGAAGGCCCAAATGTGATGACTTGAATTTCTATTTTCATATTTTTTTGAGGGGTGAGCTGTCCGACAGTCCCGCCTGCATCCTGACTCAAATCAGGATTCGTTGGATTGGAATAACTTTTGGATGGAAAGTCATACAAGTCTTCCGATGGTATCATATATCGGCCGGGTCGTCCTCCTTCATGTTATTCCGAGCAGTCGTATGTGCTTTCAGCCATGCGTGCTTGAAATAGTTCCGGTCAGGATGACGTGTAACTTTAGAGTCCAAACTCAAGTCCAACTCTCGTCAGTCCCGTTTGCGTTTCTTTTGCGAAAGAAGGCAGCGAGATCCCGAGCGAGTTTCGAGATCGTGCAAAAAGCTGTAGACCCGCTTAATGCACACATTTCTCAAAATAATATCATTTAGACTCTTTGTATGACTGTGGCATAATTGGACTGCATTTATTGATGTCCATACACCAACATGCAACACCTTAATATTCAATTTTATTAACATGAGATTTGACTTCAATCGCTGTATGTTTACTTATTTCATTATTGATACAACAATAGGTTCATATTTTTCAAAAAAGAAAATGTATAAACCTGGTCATATATAGCCTACAAGTGCACTTGGACATGTGTGCGTTTGCCAGCAACATATGTTTATGAAATTCATAGACATATACCATCATACATTTGGAAATCATATTCTCAGACTCACATGTACAATTTTCATGCTCATGTCTGACATAAGTAAAAAAAAAAAAAACTTTGCTTTTAAACATTTTTTTTAATTCAACAAGCGAGTCATATCTTTTCAGGTCAGTTCCAAAATAATAATAATAATTATTGCATTATTCTTATTATTATTATTAATACAACCATGCTCAGTCCAGATCCACTTCTGATGTAGAATAAGACACTCATGTTGGGATATATCAATTTTTGAATGCCTTACACGCTTGAATGAAATCTGTTTTTGCACTTGCGGTTAAATGTAATAAGCATTTCATTAGCTTGAAGCTACTTGAAGCATCATATCAAGTATTGCCTATAAAGTTGAAAATATTGCGTCTGTTATGTTATGCTGTACGTGTGTTTGCTTTGTTGTGAGCTGCCACGTCCTCTTTCTTTGCTTTGAGGCAGACTTTTGCGGGACGACAACGTTGTTGTGTAACACTTGACCAGCTTCAAACTTCCCCATTTTCCGGAGAACCCCACCCCGCCCCCTCGATGGGCGTGGTCACCAGTGAGCTGACGTGATTGGTCGTCGTGCATGTCAATTAGGGAGTGCGGGACTCTGATTGGTCGCAACAAGTCCTCCTCTGTCTTTTTTTTTTCTTTTTCTTTTCAACTTAGCGCTGCCCGTCCCGAGGCTCGGGTTCGACTGGTCCTGTCCTGACCGTGTTGCCGCACTTGTCCCAACTTTGTCGGCGTCCACGGAACACTTGACCGGCGGGAGCTTCCGGTTCGCCCTCGGCGGTTCTTCTCGTGTCACCAGTGGACCTTTTGTTGTCAAGGCAACCGCCGCTGAAACTTTTTTTTTTCTTCTTCTTCTTCACTCGAGTTGGACAAAAGAAAAGATGGCAGACGAGGAGCAGCAAGTGTCGTCCAGCTCGGCTCTCTTCAGCGACGAGGTCCACCACTACCAGCCCGAACCCGAGTCCGAGTCCGAACTCTACACCGGTGAGCAGCCCAAGCAGGACCTCTTCCACCTGGACGACATCGTGGACTTGGTCGGCGGAGCCCAGGACGCCCTGGAGCGGCACATGGCTGAAGATGGTGAGCCGCGAGAGTTCACGGAACCCCACGAGGAAGAGCCCGGCTTACTGGACCTGCAGCCGGAACCGGTGGCACAAGTGAGGACGGAAGAAGAAGAAGACGACGACGAAGAAGAAGAGGAGGAGGAAGAAGAGGAAGAGGAGAAGTTGATGCCAGACTCCAGCAGCGCCTCACTTTTCCCCCACACGCCTTCAGCTCCCGAGGCCAGCGGAGAAGCTTTGCCACAGGTTTGTCCGGAGAGCGACGCCCTCCCCGCCCAGCCAGCAGCGCCATCCCCCGCACAGGCAGCGCAGCCAGCGGCCGACACGCAGCCAGCATCGGCTCCGACATCTTGTGAGTATCCACACGCGGCCTTAAAAGGCGTCCGTCGAACCGTTTGATATTTGAAACGAGACGGCTTTTGTTTTGTTTGCTTTTGTTTTGTTGCAAAATGGACGCCAGCTCGGACAACAATTGATGCCCGCTGGTGGACGCGGCTAGCACGCCTCGCGCACTCCCTCCGCCCGGCCACATTAGGTGGGCATTTGGTGGTTGAAAAAAAGAAACTTTTTTTTTTTTTTAAGTTGCGTCAACGTCATCTCCCCTAATGAGGCTAATGTTGTTGTGCTTTTGGAATCGGATGATGATGATCGCCGCTTTTCCGGTTAGCCGGTTAGCTGGCGGCTAATCGGCGGCTCGTTTTTGCTTGACGGCGATTCGCGTTGACAGCTCGCCGGTGACCAGATGACAAAGAAACACACCTGAAGCTGAAGGGCGGGGGGTTATTTTTATTTTTTATTTTTATTTTAAGTCAAATGTAAAGGAAAGGTGAAGGTGTGCCGGTTGGTGGGGGACGTCCCGGCCCCGGGGCTGATGAGGCCCACCTGTTTGGATGCATACGTCACAGGACGATGTGCCGCATCATCGTCTTTATTTGACGCCGAAAAGCTCACACAAAGGCCCGCTTTCAAGCAATCGGACTCGTGTGAACAGTTTGGATGAAGTTTAGTTCCCATATTTGAGCGTTTCTGCAGATGTTTTTTGGGGACGTGATGACGAGCATCGTCCATCTGCTGCTTGCCTCCTCCGCCCGTTTGCTAGCTGCAGCCTAGTTCCTTTATCGGACAAACCGAATCGCTCCTCATCTGGTGGCAAATCAACAACAAAGGTAAACAACTGAAGCAGTTACATGTCATGATTTGAATATAAAAGCCTTGCTCTAGATGAAAACTGAAAAGTGGCGCTCTTCACTCGTGCCTGTCACACCCAAAGGAGCTTGTTGACGTTTGTCCACTAAAACGGGAAGCTCATTGTTGTTTTTTTCACAACACATCTGCTAGTTGTCATCATGTTCTTGTGACCATGTTGGAGGATTTCAACGCTATCGAGTCAAGCGTGTCCGATCATGGAAGCCCGGCAAATCAGATTAGTCACAACAAAGGAATCTGCTCAGCGTCGCCGCCCAGTTTTTTTTTTTTTTTGCCTCCCAGCATCTCCTCCCTGCTTCCAATCGAGATCCTCGCCTCGTTCCTCGTGGCCGTGTTTAGATTGATCACCTGCTCACTTGACAGCCAACAACCTGCCAGTTTAGCAGAGAGGCCTGCTTGTCAGCGTCCTGGGGCGGAAACGAAGGAGCAAATCTGTTGACGCGAGTTGGCTTTGTGCACGAAGATGAGACAGATTGCATGCAAAAGGGCCCGCGGGCTTGCAAGAAGTCAGTCGGCATGCCTGCCTGCAGAGCGAGAGAGGGGGAGAGGAGCGAGGCAGGGATTCAGGGCGGGGCCGCCTGATGGACCGAACCACAAATAGCAGAACAAAGACGCCGCTAAGGTTTAGTTTAGCATCGTTTCCTTCAATTCATTTCCTTTTGCTAAAGCGGCTGTTGGCCTCAAATGTTTTCACGTTGCTTTTCCTGCGATGTGAATCTGCAGGACGGGTCCTGATGCAGAAGAGAGTGGACAAAGGAATTCCAGCCATTTGACAGGTTCAGAGGTCGTCTGACAGCTGTTGTAGTATGGAATATTGACGGGCAAGCCAATCAAAGCTGTTTTTTCTTTAATAACTCTTGTGTAAGGCACTGACTTGGGGGATGACTTGGACCCGGCGGTGATGTCAAACCATAACAAGGGGTGTGAGATTTTGCACCACAACTTAATGTCTTCCGCACTGTCGTGTTGAAAGTCGTCGTGTCGTGTTGTCCCTGTCAGACCAGCTCAAATGGACGTTACAGGTGGTTGAACAGCAGTTTTTCGTCTCTTCTGTCTGGACCAGCAGAAACATTGAATGAAATGAGACGTCCACTCATGCTTAATGCATCTTTTACACAAGTAACACTTACTCGGGTTTTATTACTACTGTACAATAGCATATTGGAAAGGCATGCGATATGTGATATAGTTGCTGAATATAGCGATATCGATATTATGGCGATATTTAATATGTACCGAAGGAAAATTACTTTATGACCTTATAAATGTGGCAACATAATCAAACTTAATAGATTCTTAGTTAATTAATTAATTATATGTCGATAATGTTCAAATATTGGATGGCAGTGCACATTTTCATGAAGTACACTGTATTCCAATTAGGGCTGCACAATATATCGAGAAAATATCGATATCGCGATATTGGCCCTTGCAATATGCATATCGCAAAGGCATGCAATAAGTTTTATATGGAATTTTATGCTTTTTATATGAATTTGACCAGTCAGATGCTAACTAAAATGTGCATCGCCATTCAATAGTTGAAAATGATCAAGACATAATTACAATTAATGAACTAAGATTACATTAAGATTGCTTATTTTGCTACATGAAAAATGTTTTTCTTTGATTAGGTAATAAGAATGAAATTTCTTCAGGTACATGTTGAATATCGCAACAACATGGATATCGCTATGACCAGCAAGTATATCGCGTATCGCATGTTTTTCCAATATCGTGCAGCCCTAATTCCAATTATGTTTTGCATTAGTATTATTAGGGTTGGAACACTCATGTAACTAGGAGCATGGAAACCAAATAAAAAGAGAGGGTGAGGAGGGGATTTTTCCGAGAGTGCAGGTAACAAACCCCCAAATTTGTCTTCCCAATGTGGTAGAAGACTTTCTTTTCAAACAGCAGCAATAAGTCCCAAGGTTTTTTTTTTTTTTAGGAATCCAAAGGAACCTTTGGTTCTGCGCTTCTGGCCTCCTCAAAGTGCCTTAAGACTGTGGAGTCGGATGTGACAACTCCCGCTGTGACCCCTGCGTGGTTTCTGGCGAGACGCTTTGAGCGACAGGCGGTCTAATTGACCTACATGCTTGTTTTGGGTCACCCACATCCATCAGAGCGGCGCCGGGTCAGGTGGATTACTGGACTGTTTGTTGTCTCGGTATCCTGGTCACAGATGAGAGCTCGAAGCCCTTTTGGTTACCGTGCCGACACACACGCAGCAGCTGACAGACAGACAGACATACAGACGGACGGACAGACTACCAAATGTGACCGGAGCGCTGATCCTCGCCGGTCGCTCCCACCTTTTAGCACTGTCACGGGCCACGTAATGCTGACTCCTAATGTGCTGAGTCATTGGACTTTACAGTTGAGAGGATGACGTCGATAAGAAATCGTGTGTATGAATGACGACTCAACGTTAGGGTCACTTGATCTTTACTCAAGCAGGGGTGAGAGGTCATGTCAATATTGATCATGTTTGAAATGAGCAATTGTTGTGCTTGTAAAAAGCTAAACGTTGTTGTCACTGGTTCAATCCTAGGTTGTCTTGGTCACTGGAAGCGAAACGTTGACCCCAGACGGAACCGAGCAAACGTTCGACCAGATGAATCGTCTCGTGATTGACAACCAATGAGACGCATGATTGACTGTGATCGTTGCACTTGATTTGATGAAAATAATCGGAGCACAAGTTGATTGTTTGATTTGAAAACGCCCCTCCCTGTAATGTATGACGTCCTCCTTTTCCTCGCCCGCCATTGACACTTCCTGCCTTTATGTTCCAAATTCCTCAGGGAGTTTCAGTTGTTAGACGAGGCTCCCACGAGACACACTTGTTTCCACAAAAGGACTTTTGACTTGACCAAGTCCATGCTGAGGTCATGGATTAATCACCTTGTGGAAAAAGCACCACCAGGTCAGGTCGTTCATTGTCCTGCTTCAGCTTGTCTTATTTTGATGAATTGATGTTGGGAAATGAGCAATAAGCTTTCTCTTTTCCGTCATCCGATTGCTACTGAATTTGACCCACGTCTACGAAACCACCAATTAAAATCTGAGAGTTTTTGATGTTTTGTCATTGCATGTTGGCGCAACTGAAGTTTGATGACTCAGACTCCAAAGGTCTTGTGATGAAGGGGATTTTGTCTGCCGGCCACTTTTAATAACGCTTTTATTGTTGTTCCCTTGACGCGCGTTTGTTTGCCGCCCTCTAGTGTTCACAGAGGACACAGCTTTAATGGTCCGTCCCATTTTTGTGAGGTGGATGAGTCAGGAAGCGGTGTGACTGGAGCCGATGTGATGGAGACTGATGCTTCGCTCACTTGTGCTGTCCTGCCTGACGAGCGGACTGATTTTTGCACTCTGCCGCTTTCTGTCGTTTCTCCCGCAGATGTTCCTTCTTCCTCTGCTTCTCAACCTCAGCCTCTGATGCAATTCCCTGCAGGCAAGTTCTCTCTGCTCACTTTGTTTTCCCTTCTCCTCCTCTTTGTGTTCATCTCCACTGTCGTGTCATTGCCGTTGTGTATTTTTTTTTAGTCATTTAGAAAAGAAAACAATAACCCCACTGCATGCCACAAGTGGAGTAAAACTCCTGCGGTATGAAACACTTCCACACTGCATCGTGTTGTGTTGTTGTGACTGTCGGCATTTGCAGACAAGCTTGACTGTGAATGTCGTGTCTAGCTAATAATGATTCTTTTCAATTATCTCAAATCTTAAGACTTTTTTTTTTTAACCAACGATTGTCATATGTTGTGCTTTGAGAAGAATCATTATACAACAGTTTGTCGGCCCCACCTAACATGGATTACTGGCGCCAGACCTGGGACAAATATTGGACAGCCCTCGTGCATTAAAGCACGTACGTGTCGATGGACACCAGACAAATGCTGGAAAGTCAACACTGTCGCCAAAAACCTCGCAAGATCACAAGCTTTCAATCATTTTGGTTTGCTTCAAAATTACCTAAAAAAACAAAAGATTGGTCTGGGGAGGGGGTGAAGCGCGTGTCCACCAACCCCAGTTGAGTTTTCAGTAGCACTTGTCTGGTCTAGATCCTTTCAGTATGGGTTGTATCCAGGTTTGGTGGGCACTCTACGGAATGGAGTTGTCTTTTGATATGTGCTGTATTGCATTTTCCCTCCTCCCTTTCTACTCAAGAACTTGGGCAGAGGGGTGATGCCCCTGCTCCCATCTCCCCTCTCTCCCCTCTCCACTCCCCCGATTCCCTGGAAGAGCTCTCTTTGACCGAGAGCCCCAACCAGCCCTGTCCTCCGGGATCGGCTGTTCCCCAAGGCTCCTTTTCCCCTCAGGCCCCTGCTGTCCCGTCGAAGGAAATGCCCTGGCAGGATGACCAAGACGGTTCGGGACCTGGCCGTAGTCAGAAAAAGGGAGCCGTGGATCCGTTCACTGGTCCTTACCTGAGCTTGGGCAAAGACCCAGGACCTCACATCCTATGTGAGGACAGTGGAGTGTCGTTCTCCCCTGAGGAGAAGCATCCTAGTTCCGACACCCCCCAGATGGTTGCCAAGTCTCACATTGCCTCCTCTAACCCAACAGAGCACTGGGATTCACCTTTCCTAGGATCGCAAGACAACGCCAAGGTCCCGATGGATTCCTTTTCCAAGGAAGAAGCCGCCATCGGCTCTCCCGGCGGGTATGACCCCGAGCTGCACAGCAACCCTTCAGATGAAGACGACGACTTGATGTATGAGGTGAAGAAGAATAATAATAACCCATTTGATGGCTTTTCTCCGCTGGCGGACAGCGCTTCCTACGGCTTTGGGGAGTCCAAATCTGACCACAGCGCCCCTAAAGTGTCAGAAAGTCCCACTCCAGATCTTGTCCAGTACAAACAAGCTGAAGAACTCCAGGATAGCCCGACGTCATTCTTAGATGAGGGGAAAACATTCGAGACGGGCATGAAGGCCATTGATTCTCTCATGAAGCCAGTAAGCCAGTTCTCTTCTGGTCTTGAAGAGGAAGATGAAGAGGAGGAGGAGGAGGAGGCGGATACTGCTCTGCCGCCATCGCTTCCAGACATCCTGAAGTCTTCCCCACTCAACCCTGACAAACTGGACTCTGGCTCCTCCGAGGGAAGTCCAGAGGAGCAGAGTCCCATTCTCGAACGTAGGATGATGGAGTCACCCAATCCCCCGATCAACCTGTCCGCCAACAACCCCTTTGCTCTGGATGCAAAAGTGTCTCTGCTTAAGGAGATGGCTGACAAGATGGAAGTGAAAGTGTCTGACAAGCCGAAAGATGAAGACGTGAAAGGCTTTGGTGCGTTTGATCTGGTCAAAGAGGCAGAGGAAACGACCCCAGAGCCAGTGAAAGTAGAGGAACCTGTCAAGTTTGAGCAGAAGGATTGGTTCTCAAGCCACGTTTCGCCCAAGGTTACAGAAAAGTTTGAGCCTCTCGACTTGGAGAGCAAGAAAGCCCCCGCCGAGGATTCAGATTCGGAGTCGCCAACCGCAGACTCTCTGTCTCCAGTCCTGGAAGCCATGGCCAAGAACCCTGCCAGCTTCCAAGTAGAGAAGAGCAATACCAAGGTGGAGCTGGAGGAGCCCGAGGTGGCCGACGAGGTCTCCGAGCACGAGGTGTCGTCGGAAGAATTTGAGTTCATTGAGAGACCGCCTAAGGGGGTCATCGATGAGTTTCTTGAGGCTCTCGATACGTCCAAGTTTGCGCCCCCCAAGCCTCCAGAGATCCCCATGGATGACGACGAGAGCTTTGAGCAGAAAGGGGCTGCTTCATTTTCTGCCTGGGCTCCAGCGCCCGCTGAGATGGCCGCCGCTCCGAGTCCGAGCTCCTACCGCCTCCTAAGCCAGAAGAGCAAGGCGGAGCTGGAGAAAGTCGGTGTTCCGGAGCCGCCGCCCGTCCGTGACGAGGCGCTGGCGCAGAAGAGCGCAGAGGTCGGCAAACTGCTCAAGATGCCGAGCGTGAACATTGCAGCAGGTAAACAAAATCACTTTGGGCATGGAACCCCCCACCCACCTCCTCTTTTCATTGGCTTCTCCATGTTAACCGATAGAACTCAACTGCCATCGTCACTCTTTTGTTCTTCTCCGTGGCTTTTTTTCCCCCCAACCAACCACAAGTCTTTCTTTACGTTTGATCCCATCATGATCACCTTGAAGCCACCTCCACTCTTTTTTGCATTTTCTTTCTTCCCCTTTAACCCACTCATTTATTTATTGTTTAACAATGGTAAGTAAAAAACATTTTTGGGCTCGAACAAAACCAACAAAATGAGGCAATAACCCACAACGCTAATCTGAAAGTCAACACTCACTCACCCACAGACGTCTCACAAAGATAATAGCAGCCCCGCCCTCTTCCTCTACCTCCAGTGCATTTTCTAAAATAACCAAACTAACTTTGGTGTTAATCTCCAACACGCAAATATTTTGCAGGCGCTCATTTGCTTGAGATTTATTTGAAAGGGCAATTTATAGACTGTTTAAAACCTTTAACCTAAATGCATGGAAATGAGTTTCTCGAGTTTTTTTTTTTTTTTTTGAAAGTTTATTTCCCATCCTTTGCCCCCATTGACGGATTTATACGTTTTTTTGTTTTTTCATGCTCGAGCATACAGAAGGTTTTGATGCAGCCTCTGAACTGAAGAGGCTGCTTGAATCAATGGTAGTTATTACAAAAAGGGCCAGCCGATGGCAGCAGAGTATAAGAGATCAACCAGGACCAGGATGCAGGTTCATATCTTGTGAGCACAATTGCTGTAAATGTCTGCTTGCCTTCCTTTCCACAGTACGCTTCTAGTGCACGGACAAGTTCTCACAAGGCTGAAGACAAGTTTTTGTCTGTGCAGCATCATCTTGCCGCAAGCAAGCGTAACCCTACCTAACCTAACTTGAACCCAAAAGACGTTGACTCATCCTGCACACGGCGACTCAGCTGAGTCTTGACTGATATTTTGTAGGTGATGCATTTTGTGGTGAGTGAGAGTGAGAGAGATTGAGGGATCCCCTGTTAATTAAAGCCGCCACCGCCTCCTCCCTCCCTGCATTGCGACACTGGCAGCCCTTCTGAAGGTTTTCTTTTGAGCCGTCAGCAAACATTTTGTTGTACAGCTGCACCTTGTACGGCTTCACAATCACTTTATGCTTTTTCTGCAACTTGTTTGTAGCTGTAAAAAATGTGCAAGTGACAATTCGTGGGCGCATACTTGCAATTTCTGCCGGTCGAGATTGCATCAGCCTTATGAAGGTGAAATGTCACTGACAGGCTTTGTTTTTTTTTTTTATGTAACCGAGTCTTTGGTCATGGGAGTAACTTTGTATTTGCTAACTGCTGCGGTCAATGATTCGAGCACAGCCAGTAAAGGATCACGCGAACATGACATCATTCATGTGTGGAGCTTGTTGATAGAGCTCAAACTTGAGCTTTGGAACTGACACTGGCGGCGTTTCATGTCACAGTAATGCTAGCATGGGCGAGGTTAGCTTGTTATGGGAGACGGCTGCCCTCAAGTGGAGCAAGCCTGCTACTGCCACGGAAGCAGAAATGTTTCTGTGCTTGTAAAATGTCCAGAAAGCGCTCCAGAAATGAGTCAGTTACATCAAATACTGGAATAAAATCTTTTGGTGTCTTACAAACTATTCATCCAGCTATTTTCTGTAGTTTGTCCACAGTAGGTAGGGAACACGTAAGAGTTAGCTGGAGGCTATCCAGTACGATGGTCAATTTAGAATTTGTTTGATAGGGAAGAAAATTTGATTCAACGCAGAACTGTGAAAAGCACTCAGCCCACGTTGGACATTTGGTGACGTTTGATTATTCAATCATGAGAAAGCTGAGCAAGAAATCCGACTACTGAAGTTTGCAAAAAATTGTTGCAATCGTGATTGTAACGGCGATATCTTTCATTTTAGAAGACTCTCTCAATTATACAGAAAGTATACAAGTAGACCGAATTCAGGTATCCATTTTTTAAGTGAACTTATATGTAGAAGGATGCAAAGGAAAAAACGAGGAAGGGCTCAACACCACTTTTTAGGGCTGCACCAGGTCAACACCCACCAATGCACTTGAGACCTGAGCACTGGTTTGGAAACCCTAATTTAAAACCCATGATTTGAAACCGCATCTTGGAATCTGAACCATGGCGAGAAACCCTACTTTGAAAGCATAGCCTGGGGGGGGGGGGGGAAGCGTACTTTGAAACCATAAACCAGCGTTCACCAATTCCAGTCCTCGACCTTCTGAGCCCATCAGGTTTTAGGTGTTTCCGTCCACTAGCACACCTGATTCACAGATCAGCTAATCAGCATGCTTGATGACGATCCTGATCTTTAGTATTTAGTAGAAAACCTGCCGGAGTCGGGACCTCGAGGACCGGAAGAGGTGAACCCTGCCATAAACCGTTAAAGGAACCCTATTTTGGAACTCCAGCCCTCATGTGAAGCGAGTACTAAACTTTCAAATCTGGCAAGTGTTGCACAAAGGTCTGAGGAATGTTTCCAAAATGAATTTCAAAGGGTGATGAATAAATATAAACGTCAATTTTCAAGTGAATACCTCCCATCCTTTCTTCTCATGGTCTGGATGCAGGGAGGCCTGTTTGACGAACGCGGGGGCGACTCGCTTTCGTTGCCAAATCGGTGGAGGGAGGGCCGAGGCGAGGCGGCTCTTTTTTTTTGTTGTTGTTGCTGCGTCAGAGCGCCGGTGGCGGACGGTCAGCTGACTGCTCATGCGCCCTCTGCGGTCTTAAACGCCGACCCCGCCCCTTCGTCCCTCTTCCTCCTCCTCGCTTTCAGCGCAGTCAGTGGAGGCGGCTGTCCATGTGGAATGCGGGCTTGTGATTGTCCGGCATGGAGACGGCGTGCGCGGACACAAGCAGAGCTGCGTGGAGGCAGAAGGGTAACGCCGACCACGTCTTGCTTGCTTGCTTGCCTTCTTGATGTTTGTTAATGGAACGACTGCCTGTCTTCTCCTCGGAGCTCAGTTGAAACGGGGTCATTTTTTTCTAGGCGTCGTTTTGAGTAAAGATTGCAGAAATAATATCTTGGAGATCCAAATAAGCTTTTGAGATGAGTTGAGCGAGTGCGGCGTGTCGTCACAGTCGTCGTTGCGTTACATCTTGTTGTCATGCTGACGAGTAGGGCTGGCTCTAAAATATCAATATATCGAATCGATAGTCCTTTTCATAGCCCAATATAGATTCATAAAAGCATGAATCGATACTCCTAATATGGCTTATTTTGCAGCATTGCTACTTCTGGGAAAGAAAAATTGCTACTGCAGGAAATCCTGAACGGAATCCGAAATCAATGTGAATCGAATCGGGGGGCCTTTCTGAATCAAATCGAATCCATTTTGGAAATTGAATCGATTGACGAGTCGACGTGTCTGTAGCGTACTCGGGTGTCTTCTCTTGGGACGTCTCTGATGAAACCGGGTGCTTTCGTCATGATGATTCCTCTGAAAATGGTTCATAGAGATTTGTAAGGGTTCAATGATTTCAATCAAATTGAGTTGCGAAGGTTAACAAGTTTGAATTCCAGACATCAAATCAAGGATTTCTTTCAACATGAATCTGTTGACTGGACATGGACAGGATGGAATCTGAATTGTCTCTTTTCACAAGAAAATTCTGCTTTGGTCATCTGACTTAGTCAAAGACGAAGCGCCCCCCTCCCCCAAACCACAAACAAAATTCAGCAGTCTAATCAGTCTTTTTCGTCCGTATTAAGCAAGTCACGACTGCGTTGCGGTTGTGCAAGTTTCTCATTTGCTTTTTTTTGTGATTGCTTGTGAGCTGGGAGTTGTTGGTTAACGTTGCAACATGGAGCCAAGGACCTTTGTCCGCACTCCCCTCCGTGTCCAAAGGTGGGACGGAAGGCAGAAGGAGCGGTCGAAAAGCATTTCAGAGCCGAGCGATTGTTTGCCGACAGCTCAATGACTGGTCGCAGTGACTCAGACATGCTAATTCAGCATTCTCACATATGTTATCATGATCTTTCTTCTCCACACTTTTTTTGCCGTGTAACTACTTCCAATTTACATTGTTCAAAGTTCAACTTGATTCAAAAATTCTCACCTCCCGGGGTGAATATATCTGTCGTCTGATTCCACATTACTTCCAGTATTCACACAATTTAACGTTAAATATCAACTTTTCAATAGGACAGACAGTGAACTTTTTCCATCACTTTCCACGCCCACCTCACCTGCTCGGTGGTATCCAACCCAATTTGCTGATTTCCATTCCAGGCCCTCATTCGAAAGGCACACGTTCAACGTCACACATACTACAGTAGAGAATGCCCGAATAGAGCCCTCAAGTGGACAAAACTAATACCTGCACCTCACGTGCATATTCTGTGGATCAAGCTGAACGATAATTAAAAACGTAATGAAATAATGTGAATTTGATTGTGGTCAGGAATCTAAGCTCCATGATGAACATGAGATTATTGTACCTCTGAATTGATATTCATGTTTTTAAATGAATCAAGATGTGGCTCGCAGTTATAGTTTGGTGATTATTGTGCTCCAAGAAAAAGTTGATCAACACTGAACCGTTTCTTTTTTGTTTTTGTGACGAATACAACTAGTGGCCAAAGAGCACATAACACATGATCACGTGGAGTTGTGGCGGCTCCCAGCATGCACCTGGTGTTCACCCACAGCTTGGAATTCCTTACGTGGATTCGTCCAACATCTTTTTGCCTTCTCGCTGGCTGCTGCCTTCATTCGTAATCCTCTGTGGTCCAACCTCGTTCCAACACGCACAAACGGATCCCTCGTGAAGGATCGAGTACTGCACAGGTGCTTTGGTTTGGTCCGATTTTGGTTTTGAGAAGATACATGAATACATTTTGACTTATCAGCCAAATGTAGGAGGAAAATCTGTGCAACAAATATTCCAGTGTCGCCCACATACCATATTTTGCCAAAGCCTGGAGCCTAAATTTGACTTTTTCATCCCTAATTTACAAAGATGAATACGGAATCATTTATTTATTTTTGCTGGCAGTTGTAAATGGATCTAAACCAGCATTTGTTTGGTTCCTATTAGCCTCAAACAAAGCAGGGAAGACCAGACTTCTCTCCCGCCAGCTATTTCTTCCAACCCAAGTCATTCCCAGCCCTCGATCTCGATCTTGGGTCGTACCCGGGGCCGGATGCCCGGAACACTTCACCAGGGTGTTGCCGAGCCACCTCATCTGGCTCCGAGCGAGATCAGCAGCGGCTCGAGTCTTGAGTGCTTCCCGGATTGATTGAGCTTCTCAGCCGGATGCCATGTGGGGGGAAACTCATTTAAGCTCTTAAATATATGTTCGATTTTTATATTAAGGCGATAAAAATCTATGTGCATTTAACAATGCTTTATTTAAATAATTGGATCTTTATAATTAGGCATAAAACAAAGTTTTTGTGTTTGTTTTTTTTATGCCTGAGTTTTTAACGTAATTGCTTAATTGTAATAATTTGCATTAAAATGAGTGCATTTCCAAGTTGAGACAAAATTGAGACAATGATTACATTATTAAAATGAGCTGTTTTACATAATGTACTTTTTTTTAATCAATTTGAATAATTGCAAATGATAAAACTGACATTTATTTGATCTTGGTTACGTGACGTCGTGTCCGTTTTCAGACTCCAACGTGGCCCTTGAGCATGAAAGTTTGGCGAGACACGACTGCGCATGTCCGCGTCTCCTTCTCGCTTCAGACCGCTGTGCGCGCGCATCTCCCCGGCGACACCCGCCAAACTGCGCATGCGCCTTTGTGACAATGGCGTCAGTGGGGCGGAGCCTCGGGGAGCCGCAGCTGCGTGTTTCCGCGGAGGTTCAACATGGACGCCAAGCAGGGTCAGTCCAGTCAATCATCTCGTTTGATTCATTCTTGTCGCTTTTTGCGTCGCTTGTGGCGGCTGCTCGGCTCGCGTTTATCTCCGCGGCGTGCGTGTTTGCTTGCGCGCGGATGACGAGCGGGCTTCGGGAAGGAAAACAATCGGTTGGAGGCGCGCCGAGCCTGCAAAGGTCACGCGGGACGGCTTGACGCTTTTGTCCAGTCGCCGAGCGCGCCTTCCGCCGCCGGGGAACGGCGGACGACATGACCGGCGGCGGCTCACAAAACGCGAGCATCGGCCGCTGCTGCGGTTGTTGAGCTCGCTGATGCTCTATTTTTAGTCCGGCCGCCGGTGGCGCTTGGCCGCCTGAGACCATATGTAGCCAAGCGGCCACATTTGGACCGCGGTACCGCCTCTTTTCTTCTCCCCCTCGTCGTCGTGTTGGCTGGCGGATTCTGAGCCGCGTGTTCGTGGTTCTCTTTCACTCATCCTTTTTGCCCTGTGGAGGCATTTTGAATGCAGACTAAAGAAAAATAGTTTGCACGAGCGCGAATATCCGGCGGCGCTCTGCATGACGTCATTGACGTACTGGATCCACGCCAGCTGGTGGATCTTCCATGAAAGAATACTGTGCAAACCAATCCATGTGGTTGTTCTACTTCTTGAAAATAATTTTCGCACCACAGCTTGTATTGTTGTATGGGGATAGAAAAGGAAATGATATTATAAATGATTCAACTTAATTCTTTTTTTTCCGGCCAATTTAACTCAAATGTTTGCTTTGGCTTGCAAGCGCAGACTTGAGATTAGTGTTCCTGTACCGAAACTGGTATCAGCGGAGACCCTGATACTGCATTAAAAGTGGTATCGGCATCGATGAGTACTAACAAGTAACATGCCGATACCATTATTTCCAATTGTTAATATCGGACTTTGGATGCAGCATCTTGTGTTGTGCTCGTGCACGGCATTCTCTGATGTGCGACATGTTCACTGCATGCCGAGCTAAGATATCCCGTTGGCCCTCGAATGCTCTGAACCAATGGCAGGTTCCTACTTTGAACCAACGATATCGGCCGATACTACAAAGCTGGTTATCGGAATCGGTACTGGGGGGCAAAAAAAAAACTATTGGAACAACATTACTTGAGAGTTATGAGTCTGGAAAGAATGAAAGTGTTGCCACTGCGATTTTTTTGTTTTTGGTCACAGCCTCTTTCAACAGCAGCTAATCGTCTCGAAATGTGCAAAATGGTCAAAACGGCCAAACCATCGTTTGGCAGCCGTTTTTTAAAGAGTCGAACGGTTCCTTGTAATTAGCCCGACTGCAGAGTGGTTGCTAAGCAACGGAGGTGATGATTTTATTGCAATTACACGTCAGCTTGACTTGAGTTTGCTGATCAATTAGTATTCAGGATGACAGACTGCATTTCGACGATTGATCTCCAACGAAGGTTTGACTTGTCAATCGTTTCCATCCGTTGTTTGAAATTCATTTGCCATCAATATTTAATACTGTTAGATGTGCAACAATGAAATGATTGACTACTACTTTGGTCATCAATTATTTATCAGTTTGAGTTTTTTCACTTAAGTTTTCCAAATGTTTGGAATTTCAGCTGATTCTATTTGTGTTAATTAAGTGAAGACGTTTGACAACTTTTGCTTGATGAAGATTTTGGCAGATTTTCAGGCTGGTGTTATGGACCAGACTAGAAAGTGAATAATCATTTTTAGGCACCATCAACTTGATATGTCGTATCACTTTATATGAAGGGATAGAAATGTTTTTTTTTTTTTTTTTTTTTGTCCTCATAATTGAATAATCAAGAGATTGATGCTAAATGAATAACAGCCGTAAACATAGCAAGTAGGTTTGCTGTGGAAAAAGAATGTATGATAGTTTTGGAATTAAATTTGTTGATGTTATTTGATGAATCGTTACAACTGTTTTGGTGTCAAGTTTGAATCATGCAATTTAGTCTACGTACCCTATAAAATAACACAATTTATTGTGACTACTAATCAATAATGATCAGTTAGATGTGAAAATAGGTTTGCGGTGTCGAGCGTAACGAATGTTGGCATCATTCTTTTATCGTTGCCAGCGGGCGTCCGTCATCGAATCACGTCTGTGACCCGTTTGGAATTCTCCAGACGAAACTGAGGCGTCACGAGCGCAGCTGTCGCTCACCGGCCTCCAAACTTCAACCGCCAGATGAGCGCAACCAAAACACGCAACTTCACATAGTTTAGGTCTTCCATTGAAATCAATTTTTTTTTAAATTATTATTATTTCCACAAAATAAATAGAATTTCCTCACTGTTTTGCTTGTTACAATAAGCAAAGTGACATTATTTGAAATGAGCTTTGTTCTGTTGTTTTTGTAAACCTTTTTCTGGATTCATTTTATTTCCCCAGATTTTTTTTTTTAATGGTTGACGTTACTTCTGCGATCAGTGTCACGCCATCAGGTGGCAAAAACAAAAAGTGGAGAAGTTTTGAGTCAGTGTTGCGTTGGGGAAGAAAAAACAAGCGGCGTCATCTCAGAGGACCAAAACTGCCAAAATTCAAAATAAATGACTGAAAATGAAAATAAAAATGGGACATAAAAAAAAAAAATTTGACTATTATATCCCAAAAATAAATAGAAATGGAAATAAAAAGAACCAAAAATATATCCATCAATACATTTGTATTGAATTTTTGAATTATTTTTTTTATATCCATTTTTATTTTCACTTTTAGTCATTTATTTATTTTGAATTTTGGATGGTTGGCGTTGTGGGAAGGACGTCGTTATCACATGCTTGCGTGTGCCAGAAGAACAAAACGTGCTTTGAAAATCAGCTTGTGGCAAAAAAAACAAACAAAAAACAAACGCTGCACGGAAAGATGAACGTCGCCAGCCAGCGTATGCAAACAAAGATGACGTGAATATCGAGAAAAAGTGCAAAATAGCGCTGATTTAGCCTAAACAAATATGAATTGGAGTCATTTCTCCAGGTCGGTTAACAGCAGGGCAAAAAAAAAAAAGTCATCCCGGAGGCCATTTTGTTGATCCCGAATGCAAACATGCTTCCTGGATGGAACAAACCTGGTTTGAAAATGATTAACTGTACATTTGAGGCAGGCATTTTTTTGTGCCAATGAATTTTGAGCCAAATTATTTCTTGAACACATAATTTGTAAAGAGAGAACAAGAGCAATTGATAACCCCAAAATACATGTATATTTTTTAAAGCTGTTTCCCACCCCAAAGTAACTTATCTGACATGAATAACCATAATATTCTTAAATGAAACATGTTGTGGCGCTTTCTTTAATAATAGTTTTCAAAAAAAAAACGAGTGTATACTTCCATCTAGTGGTCATAATGGCAGTTGCACCTGGAATCGATGAGATTTCGTTGACTGGATGCAGTAAAATGTGCAAAATAGTGAAGTCACTGATTTCTCATACTTTGATGATTGCGACCAACTTGCGCTTAAGTGTCAACACGTTTCCTTTCAGCTTCCTCTTTGCCAACCTTCCTCATCTTACATGTCAAAAGTTGTGCATTAAATCAAGCATGTTTACTTTTTGCCTCCCCACGTCATGTCATCTCCTCATCTGTCGTTCGGCCAACAAGTTTAGCACTTTTCTTTACGCCTTTCTGCACTGACCATTTGAAAAGTGTCTTCTTCTCTTCTTTTTTTTTTTAAATTCACCCAAAATTGGAAAAGAACCAAACTTGTTGTTGCGTTGTGTGTCCGTCCAGTGGTGGATCTGGTGTACTGGCGCGATGTGAAGACGACGGGCGCGGTGTTCGGCGCGGCGCTGCTGCTGCTGCTGTCGCTGACGGTGTGCAGCATCGTCAGCGTGTGCTCCTACATCGGCCTGGCGCTCCTCTCCGTCACCGTCTGCTTCCGCATCTACAAGGGCGTCCTGCAGGCCATCCAGAAGTCGGACGAGGGCCACCCCTTCAAGTCAGTCTCTGGCGCCGCCCACTCGCCCCTTCAACGTCTATTTAACGCGTTGACCGCCAAAAACGCTTCATGACGTGCGCTAAAATCCTAATGAATGCCGCCAGCAACGTTAATTAACGTTGACAATTTTTTATTTTTTTAACTACCAATGGGCAGTGCGACGTTTAAGCACAGCACTGCCTGGTCAATGGGTTGTGAAATTAAAAACAGCAGAAGGCAGCATTGTATCTGTTTTCAATGGGCTGCCGGTGTATCAAATTTAGGGGTGGGTACCTCACGATACGATACGATATACGATACAAGCCTCACCATAAGGATTATCGATTAATTGCACAGCCCTAAGCCCTAACTGAAACCTGAATGAATTTTCGTAGCCTGATGTGATCTCTTTTTGATGGCTTGTCGTTGTCGGCGCTGGTGGCAGGCAGTACCTGGAGCGCGAGGTGGCGCTGTCCGAGGACCTGGTGCACAAGTACAGCGACGTCCTCCTGGAGAAAATCAACAAGACCGTCGCTGAGCTCAGGCGTCTCTTCCTGGTCGAGGACCTGGTGGACTCCATCAAGGTGGAAGGAACTTCATCATCATCATCATCTTCATCATCATCTTCATCTTGTCATGTCATGCCAACTAAAAAGACAAAATGTACAATTTGCAGTTTGCCGTGCTGATGTGGATTCTGACCTACGTGGGCGCTTTGTTCAACGGACTCACGCTGGTCATTCTGGGTGAGCTGCAAAAAAAAAAAAAAAAAATGCAAACGCGCATTATTTTGTGATCAATATATTTATTGCAATTCAAACAATACAACAATAATAGAAAATACAATAGAGAAAGAGAAAAACAGAAGAATTAAGCAGCGTGCTAGCAAGGCTGAGAAGGCGATAACTTTTTGCCCCCTGGTGGGTTGTTCAAGATCCTCAGAAAGTCTCATCCGTGTTTTTACCCCAAGTACAGTCGCAAACACCACACCAATAATGATGTATCCTGGGGCAAAAACCAAAATGTATTCATGTAGCATCAGTCAATTTACATGGGTCACATGCAGGCTTGATAGGAGAGAAAATGCGTGCGAGCTTGTGAAGATGAACGCCGTGCATGGACAAGACACATGCGCATTTATCATTTGATCAGACGGAAATACGTGCGCCGCAGTCCAAAATGAGGCCGAAGTCGACGTGTCATTTGAACATTTGTGACGCTTTTGTTGCTCTTTCTTCTCTTTAGCTGTTATCGGAGCCTTCAGTTGTCCCATCATCTACGAGAAACACCAGGTAAGACTTTTTAACACCCACCTTACCTTCATTTAGTCTTCAATTTTTTTATTATTATTATTTATTTTTTTTGCGCAGGCTCAGATTGATCACTACGTGGCGCTCGTCAACAACCAAATCAAAGACATCGTTGGAAAGTAAGTCAACTTTTATCTTCACTGTAGTACAAGTCCAGCAACAATAGAGCGACCATCATGACATAGTGACAACTTTATTTTTAATCGTTGTGGAAGTTTTCAGCGTTATGACGATGTGACGCAGGAAGGACCCCAGATTGGAGCCTTGAGGAACACCAATTTGAATTGTTTTTTGTCTTCCAGGATCCAGGCCAAAGTTCCTGGGATGAAACGTAAAGCCGAGTGACGAGAAGGAGAAGCGGGAAAGTGCGGAGAGGAGGAGGAGGCTGGCTGGACGGACGGATGGACAAACGGGACGTGAAACGTGTAAAAACTTGGGAGGTGTCGCCCTCCCAAGTTTATTTGTCAAATCGTGAAAACACTTTTTTTTTTTTTTTTTTTTTTTTTTTCACTTGTGAACTTTTGGCTTTCCTGGAAGAAGACAAAGAAGGTGTGCTCGATGTGTGAACTGCCCCCACACGTTGCTTCCCTGGGGCAGGTCACATGTTCCCTCACTTGTTCTTTTTGTGGCTGCCGATTGAACTTGTTGTTTATTTAACAAAAAAACAAAAAAAAATGTAAGAAAGTGTGCGTTGGAGCACGTTAGTTAGACGGGCCAGATGAATTTCCCCCCCCCCCCTCCAGCCGGCTTCTTTCTCCTCATGAGTGGAGGATATTTGTTTTGCGTGCAAAGGATGGTGGGCGGGGCTTGGAGCATATGCCAACATCGTCGTCATTTTCATCATCATCATCATCTTCACAGCTTGTGAGTAACTCGCTAGGATCATCTTTCTAGAAAACGTTTGGCAGTCGTCGTTTTTTGGTGTCATGGCCGCTGCGTAGTGATGGAAGAAAACATGTTTTATCCGTATGTTCATCTGCCACGCCCACAACATCGCATCCTTTCAATTCAACAAGAGAAAAACAAAACAAACAAAGCGAGGCATCAAAAGGCATCTTATATGTGGAGCGCAACTCTTTATAAACTTCAAGCATATTTGTTTGAATCGTGTGATCGACTTGTTCATACTTCAAAATTGTGACCAGAAAAAAACAAAAAAAGTTTGTGGAATGCGTTGTGAGATGTAAACATTATCCACCAATAAAGCTTCTAGAACAACAGACAACACGCGCCACCGCCTCTGTGTCGTTAGAATTGGTCTTTGGGTAGATGTGAGAAAAATTGAAATTTCGTTTGACTGCTATTACGATCTTCCTGGTTTGTATACTATTCACAGTTAAAAGCAATATAATACAGTACACAGTTTGTTTTCACCGTGAAAAAGAAGCGTTTCCATTACGGAAATACAACAAAATGCCCGGATGTTCGGAATTTTTCGCGGTGAGCCAATCAAGAGAGTCGAGACAGGAGGCGTGACCAATCATTTGCTCTCGCTCGCAGCTGCGCACGGAAATTACGGAAGCTCGTGGGGAGAGCAAAATGGGGGAAATGAATGAGGCCGTTTCAAGTACTTGGCTGGATTATTTGACTCCGGTTCGCAAAAGACGGAAAGGGAAGTAAAAAGCTGTCAAAAGACAGAACGGCGATGTTTGAGGCGCCAATGGACGGCGTTGCTGACGTGACTTGTTGCCACCGGTTCGACAGGTAAGTTGAATTTGTCCAAAAGAAGAAAAAAAATCCATCAAACGTGGTAGAGGGTCATGTTTGGCCATACAAGTGACGTTATTATGAATGTATGAATACGCTTACAAATTGAGGCCTCGAGGAGTGTTGTACACAATCTGGGTTGCAGAAATCAAATCAACAGAAAAAAATATAAGTGAAAATACGGTCTCAGAACGATTATAAAAATTCACAATAGTTGGCAATTAATTTGATAATTGATTCGTCATTTGTAGCAATCTTCAGTGTCTTGAAGTATTTCTCAAGGAAGTATTTATTTTCACATCAAGTGTAGTACAGAGGCGACCCAGAAGCATTTTCTGTCACGTGGACTTGGTTTGTCTTCTTCTTTGAGCCTTCACAAGTAAAGCTAATGACGAGTAACAGCCAATTGGTCACAAGTGCGCCCTCCAGTGGACATACTAACAACAGTTACTTTTATTGAAAAATGAAAACGTCGCCACACGCGTCCCAGATGACATCAGCACGTCATGTATGATGTCATCAGTTACGACCTTCATTTAAAAAAAAAAAAATCGACGTTTTCTTGGATGAGTACAAAAATAATCATTTTGTTCTTGTTTGGCACAATGAGGGAAAAAAAAAGAAGCATAAGTCCTATTTACAAACTGCAGAAAGGAAAACCTCGATGGGGTTTGTGTCGTGGTAACAAATGATCTGCTGCTAAATTTTTTTTTTTTTTTATAAATAAATACAAATACAATCAAATCTACTGACAGGCACAAACAGCACATTAGATGGCAGAATGATATTCTTCATGAATATTCATATCGTTTGTGTTCACAATGTTTGATCATGACAATCACAGCCACAATACCACATTCATATTCAGAAATATATTCATAAATACCATTTTACATACATTTGGAACATATTTTGTTTGATTAATAATTATGGAACTTTTTATCACCACAAATTACTTGATTAAAATATGTTTACGTGTTTTCATCTAAATGGTTACTTAATTTATTAGCAAAATAAATCGTTTGAGAAATTTTACAATTTTGTATTTGTAATTAATAGTGGTGAATTATAATAAATAAACCGTTCTGTCATTGAATTTTAATCAATTTAAGCGTTTCCATATATACATGATGGACGTAATGTTTGACAAACAATAAGTTGGAATTTTATTCAATATAATTGAATATATTGAATTTAGAATTAATTGAATCAATAAGTGAATTATTTTTATAATATAATTAATATTAATTAAAAAACAATATTCTTCTTAATTATATCATTATTATTATTTTTATTATTATTATTATTATAACCATCCATCCATTTGCTCGACCGCTTGCTCCTCACAAAGGTTGTAGGAGGTGCTGGAGCCTATCCCAGCTAACTTCGGGCAGTAGGCAGGGTACACCATGAACTTGTTGCCAGCCAATCACAACAATAATAATAATAATAATAATAATAAATCAATAATTATGATAATAAATTATAATTTATTGTAATAATTATTCTAATAATAATTGTAATATAATTAAAAAAATATTATTATTATTATTATTATTATTATGACTAATCAATACAACAATTTAATGAAATGAATTCCAAATGGTTCGATGTATAAAATCAGCCATTTTGAATGATGCAACAATTGTCAAGTGGCCGAAAGGAACGGAAGAAGTTGATGCGGCGGCGACGAAGAGCGCCCCCTGCGGGCGTTAGGCCTCGTATCCGGCCGAGCGCCGCCGCTGGTTCCAGATGTCGTCTCGGTGTTCGGGCCGGCAGAAGAGGCGGGACGAGCGCGCCAGACGCTCGCGCTGCTCGGCCGACGGCGAGGGGCCGGCGTTGCCGTGGAGACCGCACGCCAGCTGACAGCCCGCTGACCTGCGGGAGCCATCGCGGCAAAAAATTCAGATTGGCGTTTGGATGCGTTGTTGCTTTTTTTTCTGTTTCCGGCGCGGCGACCTGCTCTTGGCGACCCTGCGAGGTTTGTCGCGGTTGGTGGCCGGCGTCTGTCGCCGCTGAGGAGAGAAGACGCAGGTGAGACGGCCGCAAGGCGGAAGGCGGACGGGCCAACGGCGAGCGTTTCCGGGGACCTGGAAGTCCTCCAGGAGGGTCTCGGCCAGCGCGATGCGTCGCAGCAGGTTCTCGATGAACAGCTGGATTCGGACCTTGCCGCTGGTCTCCTGGCGCGCCGCCGTTTCCAGAAACTTCTGGATGCTCAGCACCTGCCTGATTATTATTATTAGCATTTATTAGTATTATCATCCATTTATTTGTCTTTGTTGATTTGAAACCTTTCGCGTCGCTCCAGCTCGTTTTCGGAGGCGTTGATCTGCTCCTTGAGGGCGGCGATGACCATGACGGCCACGTCCACCTGCCGGCTCAGCGAGCGCTCCTTCTCCGCCACTTCCTGCCTCTCGCGGCACAAATGCTGCGAGTGGGCGCGCTCGCACAGCAGACGCGTGTCGGCCCGCGCCAGCTCCGTCCTCACGCGGGCCAGACGCCGCTGCAGGCCGGCGCCGACGGCGGTCGGGCCTGCCGGCGCCGAGGACGGCCAGGCGCCGCCCGTGCCCCAAGAACAGCGACGCCCTGCGGGGGGGCACAAAAAGATGGCCGTCAGAGAGGGCTCTTTGATTTGATGCCGCAGAGCAGTGGAGGCTTTTTTGGGGGGTTTGTTTTGAAGACCTCTTCAGTAGTAGTTGAAAATGTCTTTGACGATGCACTGAGTAGTGCAAAACAGGGTCTTTGATGTTCTGAGCGCTTAGAAAGTGGTTTTTGAAATGGCATGAGTAACAGAAAAGGGGTCTTTCAAGTCATGTGTCTTGGTTTGGAAAGGCGGGTCTTAGATCACGCATATAGTGGAAAAAAGGTTTCTTCGATGTCATGTGGAGTGGAAAGCAGTCTTTGATGTCACAGGTTTCTTTGATCCCATGTTTCCTCTCTCTTTGATAACAATTAGTGGAAAATGAGTCCCTGATGATATGACAGACGGCTCTCTGATGTAGTGGAAAATGTGTGTCTCATTTCTAGTGTGAAATGGGGTCTTTGATGTTATGAGCACTTAGAAAGGGGTCTTTGAAATGTCATGAGTAACGGAAAAGGTCTTGGGTCTTGGTTTGGAAGGGGGTCTTAGCTCATGCATGTAGTGGGAAAATGTGTCTTTGATGTCTTGTGGAGTAGAAAGGGGCCTTTGAGTTTCAGAAAGTAAGTCTTTGAGCCCATGTTTCCTTTCGAGGTATTGGACGGGTCAGTGGAAAAGGTGTCATTGATGCTGTAAGTGGTGGGAAAGGGGTCATTGATAATATGGAAAAGGAGTCCTTGATATGATAGATTGGTCTCTGATGTAGTGGAAAATGTGTCCTTGAGGATGTCTTGAGTAGTGCAAAACAGGGTCTTTGATGTCTTTTAGAAGAGGGTCTTTGAAATGTCACGAGTAGCGGAAAAGGCCTTTCAAGTTGCAAGTTGTTGGGGTTTTAGATCATGCGTATAGTGAGTAAGGGGGTCTTTGATGTTCAGCTAAAGCCCGATGCAAATGTAGGAACGGGTCTTTGACGGTCTCACCGAGCAGCTCCGCGTTCCAGTCGGGTTCCACGTGGCGATCCGGGCCTAGGCGGAAACCCCTTTGATGATCCGGCGGCTCGTCCGAGGTCACGACCTCCCCTCCTCCGCCATCTTTGGCGTGCTCGTCGTCGTCGTGGTCGTGGTGGTCGTGGCGCGCCCGCGTGCCCACGCTGCGCGTCCTCCTCCTGCAGACCAGGAAGTGGGCGGAGTCCCTGCCGTCGCTGAGCGAGCGCCGCATGCCGCGCGCCGCCAACAGGCCGCCGTCGTCCCGCGGCGGGACCGCCGGCAGCTTGCCGGTGATGCTGAAGCCGGCGTACTCGTCGGCGTCCGGGCTGCGGAAGCACGGCGAGCGCTCGTCGCCGGGGTGGAACGTCTGCTGCATGGCTGACGCCTGCCTTGGAGCCCTTGAGCAAAACACAACACCGGAAAGTTTATTGTCACATGATGGAATACATTTCACATTTTAAAGTGACAAGTAAAAGGTCAGATTTCTGATGAACACGATCCGTCCCCTCTACTTTCACCACGTAAAAATAAAAAAATAAAAAAGATTGCGGCTGCATAGCAAAATGTCGTGCGACAGCAACTGATGCGTTTATGTTACACAGGAATGTTGGAATTTGTACCTCTCGGCCGGACTTTTTAATCAAACTTCCCCTTGAAGTCGGATCTCCAACTGGGCAAGGAAGAGGAACCTGAAAGGAGCAGGTTGCCGTACAATGCCTTGTTTAGTACTCACAAATACAAAATAATAATAATAATAATAATAATAATAATAATCTGAGCGTTTTCTGCAAACCAAACAATATAAGTAAAATCTTATGCCTGTTGTTGGGATGGGCAGTTCTGTAATCAGTACTAGTCATATAAAAAAAATAATATATACAGACATAAATAATAAATATTTACTGTTACTGTAATCAAGCTAAATGTAACGTTAAAAAAATGCAGGAAAATCCAAATACAGTATTACATGTGAATTTTCACTTTACAGTATTTTTATTTTATGTAAACATGATGTTTGCGCACGTATTTTTTTTAAAATATTTGATAATACATTACAGTTGATTTGATAGATCGATGATACAGTAGAGAGCAGCCGGTTTATAGGGAAAATTTCACTTGTGATTAGCAGCAGCGTGACAAAACACAACATGACAAACTGCCAGCTAACGACAGCAACAGCGTGACATACGTGACGTCATAAAAAAAAGCAACTCATTTCGATGCGTCACGCACGAAGCAACGTGCGCGTAACAGGTCAATCTCAGCTCTTGAGCGGCTAACGCTGGCTGGCTAGCTAGCTAGCTAGCTGGCTAGCTGGCGACGATCAATCGATCGGTCAGTTGATGGATTTGAGCAGTAAAGAAAACCAAAACAACAACAAGCAAGAAACGATCAAAACAAACGTGCTCGCGCTTTACCGGCTTCGCGCGCGCGTGCGTGCGAAGACGAGCAGACGTGGACGCGCCGGAGGAGTCCCGCGGCCAGCCTCCGTGACGTCACGCGGGGGCGACAGTCGGTTGTAAAGCGAGCAGACAGGACGGCGGCATCACGCTTCCGGCTTGCAAAGTAAAGGACTTCCGGTGTAGATATCTTGCAACTCGTAGCCACTGAACCAAAATAAAATACATATTACACACATGTACATACAGAGCGTTGCACTTTAGTTGGTGTTGTGTAGTGTTTGTTAAATTTGTAGAGTACATTTTACTCTATAAACAGAGTATTTGTTCTCACTTTAAACAGTAAAAAATACACTTAGAAGAGAGTAAAGTTGACTGTTTTTACTTTGTAAGAGAACGTTGGTCTATTCTATGAGAAAAACCTGGTAAAGTTGTATTTTTTTTTCACTCAGAAATTATAAGTAAACTTGAGAGATTTTTTTTAGTGCATTTTCGTAGTTTATTAAAAAAAAAAAAAAACAGTTGCACAAGGTTTGAGAAAAGAACTGAGCCTGCCACTCTACCACCTGAGCAATGCCACTCATACTTGCTAATATTTGCTAATATCCAAAAGGAGATCAAAAACATTGTATACTAGTACCATGTACAGTACTGGATTCATTTTTTTTTTGTGTTGCAATGTTTTGATTATTGTGACGATGTTAGGTTGCAACAGTTGTTCAATAAAGTGTAAAGGAAAAAAACAAAACTAGTAACTAACTGCATTCAAGATGTCTTCTCTTCAAAGAGAGTTCCAACATGATGGAACACAAAATTCATTCCAGATGATAGCCATCTTAACTCATTCAATCCCAAAAACGTGTAAAAACGTTTTTAAATATGTTGTCCTTCCCTCCCAAAATCATGCGTAGACGTTTTTATGTAGAACATGTTGCAACAAGCTATTTTTGTCAGTGTTTCAACCAGGAATGTGAATATTGCCAAAACTTAAATATATTCTAATGTTAATTGCTGCAAAACGGGAACTTTTTATTCCTGATGAAAGAAGAGACTTGAATCTTTCTTTTGCTCGGCTCCATGTTTTGATAGAAATGGACGACAATATTCTGTAGGCCTTGCAAAATTAGTCCAATTCCAGTAAAAATAAAGTAAAAAAAACAAGAACCCCAGTCAGCATTCCAAACAGTTTTGGTTGAATCTCATTGAGACGTTTTGGCAATTAGGAGACATTGATCGAAATCAACAAACTGATGGAATCGTGCGACCCGATTACCTCCGCAAAATTTCCAATGTCAACTCATCGTACTCGCGTGTGAAATTTGAGTTGACGTCAACCGCTGGAATAGCGCACCTGCGTCACTTGGGGGCGTAAAAAAAAACAATTTAAAAACTCGTTGAGCCGTTTTTCCACGAGGCGGTTGAAAATTCTTTTAAGGCTTTTCGCGTGCACGACAAACTTGATTGAGCCCAAACTGCCCTTCGGAAAAATCAACTTGAAGCTTCAAACGGGATTGTTTAGATAATCAAATGTCAAAAGTTCAGCAAATGAAAAGCAAACAGACTTGGCTTGCAAATGCCAAGTCAAACGAGCTGTAACGGCAGGCGGGCGAGTCGTCTTCAGTCGGCAAAAACCCCCCAAAAAAACTGATTGATGTACAAAAATAGAATGATTGGAACATTTTTTTTTTTTTTGTTTCCTTGTAGCAAAATGCAACGTCAGTCAACAGTTGACGTCGACGAGCAGGATCCGGACCAAATGAGGGCGGGACCTTCTTCTTGTATGGCTCCTCCCACTCCAGAGCTCTGCCATGGTCTTCATCATCATCCTCATCCTCATCCTGACTGCCTGAGCATTTCACTCAGCTGATATTTGGTAAGTCAAACGTTTTTGTCACTTGCTTGTTTTGTGGGGACTCAAAACTTTCATTTATTCAGATTAGATTTCTTTTTGTCATTTCTGAATGATTTTTATAACTGTAAACTTCCTGCTGTTGGCCAATGTATGGCAAGAGATCCTGGAGGTCAAAGGAAGTTATTTGAAACTAAAAGGGGTCCAAAATGAATGTGTTTTTTTTATATATATATATATTTTTTTTTTTATTTGAATATTTTATGACTAATTTTTCGAAGTGTATATTTGCTGCTGTTGTCCAGTGTATGGCAAGTTAATTTCAATGACAAAGGAAAATCTTTTTTGGTAGGTTGTGTTTTTGAAAATGTGAATATGACGACAAAACGTTATCATTCTGACATTCTGAGCAAATTCTATTTCTCATTTTTTGGACTGTGATGTATTTTTTTATTTTTTATTTTTTAAATCAAAAGAACATTTTGGTAATATCCCTTTGAGATGATTTTCTGCTTAGTAAACGAATTTGAGGGCGTGAATTTTGATTTCCCTCCAGTTTATGTTTGACACAATGTTTGATTTTTGTTATTATTATTCTTATTTTTTTGGGGACTTTTGGTGTCGTGAGCCTTCACTTCCTCATCCAGCAAACTTTTGTGGCGATGGAACGCTGCCGGCGCCTCCTGAAGTCCCTGCGCACTTTGACCTTGCTGGCGGGCTCGATGGCCGCAATCGTCTTCATACTCCACTTGGCCGCCTTGACGGCCCCGCCCCCTCCTCCGCCGCCGCTGGCCGCCTGCCAACTGGCGTCCCCGCTGCTGGGTGAGCGAGCGAGGAAGTGCAACGTCACAAGTTTTCAAAAAAAATCTCTCACTATTTTGTATTTATTTTCAGTCATTCAGAACAATCACAAATGTGAATCCATTTTAATCGAATAAACCAAATAAATATTTGTTTTCAAGGTTTCCTTTATTCAAAAATAATGACAAAGTCCCAAAAACATTTGGATGGAACAGAACATAAAAACGTTTGAAATCATCCAGAAGACAAAATTCGATTTCACCATTTATCACATTTTTTTTTTTTATAACTCATTGACTGGCAGCCATTTTTACAGAAGCAATCTTGACGGTTTTGTTTTACTGGATTTTGCAAGGCCAACGGAAAATATTGTGGAATATTGCTATCAAAACATGGAAGCTACCAAAAGAAAGACTCGAGTCTCTTCTTTCACCAGGAAGAAAAAAATATATTTCTACCTTTCTGCAGCAATTAGCATTTGAATATAGCTAAGTTGTATCATGAGGTCACATTCCTGGTGAAAACGTTGTCAAAAAGAGCTTGTTGCAACATGGTCTCTTATACTCTGCTGCCAGCTGCTGGCCACTTGTGTAATAACGACTACCATTGCTTCGGCCGTTGTTTGCAGTTGACAGCCTTCTGTATGCTCTATCATCAAAAGAAAAAACGGATAAATCCGTCTTTGGCAGGATAGTGCCATTTAAAATGGAAGGTATTTCTCCGTTTTTGGCAGCAAATGAGTGAAATGAGGATACTTTGGAAGGATTGAAATGGATTTATGGCCCAGCCCTCGTTGGAACTTTTTTTCTCTTTCAGTTGGACGCAGGCCGGTCAACCGCACCTCGTCGCCGCCGAGCTTCCAGGAGATGTCGGCGCGGGTGCAGTCGGGCGGCCTCTACCGCCCGCCCGACTGCGAGTCTCGGCACCACGTGGCCGTGGTGGTCCCGTACCGCCGGCGTCTGACGCACCTGCGCGCGCTCCTGCGCCACCTGCATCCCTTCCTGCAGAGGCAGCAGATCCACTACCGGATCTACGTGGTGGAGCAGGTTTCTCTCGTCAAGTCCAAACCTTGTGACGCTTGCTTGAAATGGTTTTGATGATTTTTTTTTTTTTTTGGGGTGGGGGGGGAGTGGGGCAACGGCACGTTCAACAAAGGGCGGCTGCTGAACGCGGGCGTCGGCGAAGTCCTGCGAGACGCCGACTGGGGCTGCCTGCTGATCCACGACGTGGACCTGCTGGCCGAGGACGACCGCAACACGTACGCCTGCGACAGGTGCAATCCCACCCACCTGGCCGTGGCCATCGACAAGTTCCACTACAGGTAGACGGACGCGTGCGCATGCAACGAGCACCACAAACGATACTACGAGTAATTAGGATTATTCATTCATCGCTATTCTTTGTCTCCCCGATAGATTATCCATACACCTATGCAAGTATTGCGATATTTGTAGTTCAGATACAGCCACTTCTAACACTCATTGAGCAATTAGTTGGAGGGCCACTAGGGGGAGCCCTTCATCAGAGTGGCGGGGAAATGGACGCAAGTCTTCAGGCGAAGAAGAAGACTCATCGACACTCTTTGATTTGTTTATCCTGTTCAATTTTAACATTTTAAAACATATTCTATCTTTCCACTTTTTCAAGCACACAATTTCTGAGCATTAATATTGATTTAATTGGATTTAATATTGAAGTCATTTTAGTCATTTATTTACTTTTGCAATGTTACACAATTTATAAAAATGAAATCATTGACTGACTGTCGTGTTTCACAAAGGCACAAATTTGTTGACAGAAAATTGTCTTTGTTAAGAAGACATTTGTGTTTGTTTAAAAAAAAAAAAAATACACTAAAGTACTCAGTGTGAAGTTTGGATATTGTGTCTGAAAAAACATCTGTTTATGTCTTGAGTCATTTTAACATAGATGATTGTGGATTTATGACCTGAGCAATATATCGATAATGGCAGTATCGTTGTATCATGAGATCATTGTTATTGTGAGCATTGCATCACATATCGTATGATATCGTGAGGTTCCCGCCCCAAATCTTAGAAGAGAGAAAAATCTGAGCTATCAAAATATTGGAGGAAAATGGAGGAAATTCATCATAGAAAAAAAAAATCAAAAAAAAAATCACTGCATGGTCGTGTTGCAAGTCTTTTCAATTTTTCAAGTCGAGTCTAAAGTTGTCAAATTCATGACTGGAGTCCAAGTCACATGACTTGAGTCCACACCTCTGCCACCCAGGAAAAGGCCTGGAAGGAAGGAAGGAAGCCTGGACTCCAACCCGAGTCCTCAGAATCGGGAGGCGGACGTGATAACCACTCCTCCATTCCGCTGTGCAAGTAATGCACGTTTCAAAAAATAACAAATAAAACTAATACTGAAACTAAACGAAAAGGAAGCATTTATGAAACAAGTCAAACTGCTGAAAACTAACAAAAGCAAACAAATTAAGACAAACTCAGTTTAGCAAACAAAATGTAATCAACAAAATGAAAACTTGTGTCATAATGTTGCTCGTGTGCATGTTGAGCATCTTTTGCTCCTCCCACCTTCATTTATAGGCTTCCGTACTCCACCTACTTCGGCGGTGTTGTTGCAGTGACTCCAGAGCAGTTCCGCAAGATGAACGGCTTCTCCAACCAGTATTGGGGCTGGGGCAGAGAGGATGACGATTTGTGCAAAAGGTCAACAAAAACAACAAAAACACGTCGCCTTCCAAAATGTCAATTCTTCTATTGCGAGCAAACGTCTTGACGTCTACCATCGCTTTTGCCCACGATTGAATCGTCGTCGGGATTCACGCTTGCCGATTGGATTCGACGACGATATTGGAGAATCGATCCCAAACGATTCAGTTGATTGAAACCGATTCAGTCACTTTTTTTGTTGCCAAAAAAAAAAAGTGGGAATATAATTAGCACACCTGAATAACTCTTCAATTTCGTCAACCAAAACAAAACCAGAATAATTTCGTCAACGCACGTTTTGGACTAAAACTAGACTAAAACCCGCATTCATAAACGATAAATGGAACTAAATCAGAATGCATTTTCATCAACTAATGAAGACGAGACAAAAAAGTACTGCACTTCATAAAAGTGGATTCAAATTTTAGTTCATGAAGAAAAACAAGACAAATATTTTCTGATTTTGTTCAGTGACACGCCCCCTTTCAAAAGTGCAGCTAGCAAATGCAACATGCACAAACGATTCACGGTGAAAAGTTTTTTGTTTTTTTTAAAGTAAATTATACTTACAACTTTACATGAACTCATTCAGTCCTAAAAACATGTAAATAAAAACGTCTTTAAATATTTTGTCCCTCCTACCCAAAAACATGTTAAGAAGTTTTTTTTGTTTGTTTTTTTTTAATGCAAGAGCATACAGAAGGCTTTGATGCAGATGCAAAAAAATTTTGTTTAAGTGAATGCAATCCGCTCCCATAGCAAATAACGCTCGCTTGCGATTGTTCCGTTTGTCCACTAGAGTGGCTCTGTCCGGCATGAAGGTGGTGCGCCCCCCGGTGGCCCTGGCGCGTTACAAAATGATCAAGCACGAACGAGACGGCGGCAATGAGGAAAATCTGTACAAGTAAGCGGTCAAGAAGGATGCGGCTCGCCGCTTGGTGGCTTGACCTTTGACCTAATTGAGCAATGTGAACGCCGCAGCCTGGAGCTCCTGAACAGGACGGAAGCGTCCTGGCACTGGGACGGCCTCAACTCTCTGACGTACCAGCTGCTGTCCAAAGAGCGCCGACATCTGTTCACTCACCTGATGATCAACGTGGGTGAAAAACCCTCGCCGGTCGCCGCACTGTCGCCATCTTGAAAAAATAACCATCAGTCTTGATGCACCATCTGGTCAATTCCCAAAAGATTCCACAAATGAACACCTTTTACAGAAACACACCTTTGCTTCATATTTGTTCTTGTTTTGTTTGTTTTTTTTGTCGACTCTTATCTCACACGGACTCATGTAGCTAACTTCAAACAACGTCTGGCTACTGTGGCAGAGCAAATTGTTGTCTACTTTGTACATTATTTGGGCTATTTTAAACTCAACCAAGTCATAAAATTTCATAAATAGTGGATGTGTTGATTCTTTATATTTTGGTCGATTCATCATTCTTATCCCGGATTTCCACACAATAGGTCAATTATGGTAATAATAATGAACTGTGTCCCTATGATTTTTGACATTTTCCTTATGATTAAACTCTCAAATATTATCAGGAAGCATTTGTGGGAATTTTTCCGTCTTAAGAAATATTTCAAATGTGCCGGTTCTTAAAGAGACACTGCGCAGGCACAACCGCTGACTTGATATCAGGCCACTTGCAGCCTTTCCGAACGCCACTGAACCAAAAACCAGCAAAACAATTAACACAGAACATGAATTTAAATTAAGCACCCTTTCATTCCCCAGTGCCGCAAAGCACGCTGGGAGCACGTCCGAGCTCCCCAGCGGCGCTACAATATATCACAATTGTGACAAAATACATTTTCGAGTTGCATAAATGTGTGTTCATCATTTCAGTTTGTTGAAAATAGTAACAGGCGAGCGTTCTTACGCCCAAGACCTGCAGGGGGCAGCATAACAATCCGGCGCTCAGGTCTGCCTCGCGTTCAATGACAGACGACGAAGAAGAAGAAGCGGAAGCGGAAGCGGAAGCGCTGCTCAGCAAACGGCCTCGATGGATCCGACGCTGATGTCCACGTCCGCCGCGGCGGTGTCGTCCTACCACAATGTGGCCGACTTTTACCCCAGAAAGTTGGGGCCCAAGCCCGACGTGGTTCCGTCCGGCGTGACCGAGCGGAAGGTGGGCCCGCTGGACAAACCGGACATGGTGGCGGTGCACGTCGTCAACGTCGGCGAACACGGTTTGTTATGCTAACAGGCTAACATGCTAACTGCGCTGAGTCCAGCTGGCTGCTATTTTATTTTGAATGTTTTGTTTGTTTGTTTGTTTTTACGCTTGCTTATAACGTTGAAAACTGGATTATGCGGCGCGTCTCTCTTCAATTTAGGACTTTATTATTATTTTTTTTTTAATGAAAGTTATTCTCCTCCTCAAATGAAGTGACGGCCAACGCTGTCTCGTCGCTTCATTAGTACACAAGCTAATCAAATGAGTCTATTTTTTATTCAAACGTGCATTGCTGTCCTTGTTAAGGCTGAATTGGTTGAGCCCGTTCCTGAATCCTAATAATGTTATTCAAGTTGAGTGTGTCTGTTTGTCCTCAAGAGATGCCCCCGATGCACAAGAAGAAGCACGACACGTACGTCCTGGTGAGTGTGTTTTTGTGTGTTTTTTTTGTTCTATTTGTCACATTTCGCTGGCCTCTTCAAGAGCATGACTTTTCAGGACCAAAAATAAAAAGGCACACAAACACGTCATTGTCAAAAAGGAGGAAGGCATTTTCAACACTTCACATGACATTGCGCAATCATGTGTCCAAATAACAGACCCATGTGGGGGGGAAAAAATATAAAAAATTGAAATGGACCAAGTTTGACATAGGAAGATGCCAGCGATTCTGATCCTTCCCTAATAATAAAGTTATGTGCGCTTAACGTATCCCATACCAAAATGTTTTCATTCTACTCCCTTGCAGCAATTCAACAGTTTTTACGATAAAATTCCCAGATTAGGAGAGTGTTTACATTTGCACCACCTTCCATATATTTATTTATGTATTTATTTGCACCAATTTAAACCATTGCAACTTCCAATCGTAGTGTTCGGTGTCAGCTCCTCTATGGTGAGCTCTTAATAAAAATGTCATTCTCTCATTTTTTTTATTTTTTTTTATTTTTTTTGGGCATCTTTCAAACGAGCACATGAATACAGATGATGTCATGATGTTGCTTTTGGAGTCTGATGACTTGAGTTACTGCTCATCCACGGACGCCACACTTCCCAAACACGCCTGTGGGTGGCGACGTGGGCCAAAGTCATGCCACCTGCTGGGCTTAATCCAGCTCTCACAATCCCAATGTATGCATGCAACATTGATCGTGTCGTCGTCATGTCCCGTTTACCTCCTGCAGGGAACGATTCATCCCTTCAGGAAGACGCACAGGTCTTTCCCCGGGAAACTCTTGCAAGAATTCCGCTTGGTCACGTCTGACAGACGGGTAAATATGATCATAATGAATCGTGACACATGTTGTCTTTGTCTGATGAATGTGGTCCAACATATTCAGTCAATCGTTAATCCCCATTGGCAGCAGAGTCATGTGACATGTATGATTGACAGCTCATTCAGATGCGCTCTTGTGCATGTTTGACATTTTTTGTCGCTTGATGTCCTTGTTATTTTTTAGATTCAGACCCACACAATGTTGTGTACAAAGAAATGTCGTTTTTGAATGAAATCACATCGGCGCAGTACATCCACCAGACCAGAAGGTGGCGGCACAATGTCACGTTGTGATTTTGTTATTTATTTATTTTTCTGTTTGTGAAGAAGTGTTGCTGGCAGCTTGCCACACTGTTTGCCCACAAACGTGCATACACACGCGTGTGTGCGCATGTCCAGCTATTTTTTTTTTTGTTGTCAGCGGACGCCTCAGCGCTGTCATAACACGGCGCACGGCGTAATTGTGGATTTCACAGCACAACAACGTATGACGCGCACTCCATCTGACAGCAGCGCACACGCACGCGCGCGCGCAGGCGTGTTTGTGTTCCGTCGGACACAGAAAAGCACTCAGTGCTTGTGCTGCATCTTCTTGTCTTGACGATGTTGCGCTTTTTGAAGCCATTTAGTTTTGTTTTCCGTGGATTTTTTTTATAGTTGAAATTTGGCCTTGCACACCATTGAGTGTAGTACAATATTTTGCCACCACGTGGCGCCGTTCACTGAATTGGGCAAAAAAGAGATGCAGCGGAATTGAAAGTTGGGCCCAACTAATAGGCAGACTTATTTATTGACCTTTTGGAATTTTATTTGCTTTTGAGTTTTGTTTTGTTTTGTTTTTAAGTTGAATTAGTTTGAATTAGTTTTCAATGTGCTTTGTTGGGTTTTGTTAGTTTTAGTTACTTCATAAATGCTCACTTTTAGTTTAGTTTTAGTTAGTTTCAGTCTTGTGCGCAATATTTAAAAAAATATATATATATATATATATGGGAGCGACGTCATCTTTTGGTGCTTTTCGATTGGCTTTTTTTTTTTTAAATATTTGACTGTTCCATTCGAAATGATGACGGCGTTTCATTGGCCAAAAATTTGTGGTTATTTTGGAACGGGCTCACATTGGCTGATGAAATGGATGAATCGGTCTGGCCCTAATTAGTGCGTGTGTGTTGTTTTCTGAAGTGTTGGAATGTCAATGCCACTTTTGTGTGTGTTGCAGTCGTGGAGGATCGTCCTGTTTGGTTTTCTCAACCTGCTGTGCACCGCCTCTCTGCTCGTCTGGTGCAGCTCCACCAACAGCATGGGTACGCGCACGCACACGCTCGAAAGCCCCACGCGGGGTTAATTATCGATTGACATGCAGACTCGCAACCTGTGAGCTCATTTCCTGTGCGCGTTTGTCAAAGTGCTGCTGAAGCAGAGTCGTTGTTGTGTTGCTGAAACTCAAGCTGATGATGATCCTACAAAATCGTGTGTGTGCGAGCGATCCCGTATCAAATTGTGCACTCACCATCCAAATATCATCTTTCACTCTTTTACAAGACTGCAGATTTTTTTTTTTTTTTTGGTCTGCGCACACGCGAGCAAGTAAGCAGTTGAGGCACTTTTGCGTCCGTCTCGTCCGCACTAACAAACAGCGACAGTCGCCTCTTTGCTTCACTTACACCTTCTGTGTGTGTGCGTGTTGGTGCAGTGACACACACGCACATGAGTTGCGTGTGTGCGTGTGCTGTCTGTCACCTCTGTCCGTCCTCCAAGCATTCCCTGACACGGACGGACGTCTCGCTCAACAACAACGGCAAAACATACGAGACGCACGTTTGCACGTACGTCCGCTTTGTTCCGCGCCGTCGCTGTACGTTCTTGCCTCCATTAGCGCCGGCGTGACCATCGGAAAACTACCAGCGTTCGTGGACATCCGCGTGAATTGAAACATTCCCACATATGTGATTGGGATTTGTTTTATTCTCCACACTTTTTTGCCGCGTAACAACTCCCACACAATACTTGGATTTACACGCTTCAAATTTCAACAAGCTTCAAAAATGTTCGCCTGTCGGGGTATATATCGTCTGATTCCACATGACTTACAATATTTCCAAAATGTAACGGTAAATAGCAACCTTTCCCCATTCATTTTCAATGGGACGGACATTGAACTTTTTCCAAGTCCCACTTGCCACGCCCAGTTCCGTACGTATAACATTTCATCATTAGCAGGTGTATGATGCTGCTCGGTGGCATCTTTAGTCAAGTGAATTGTCCAGTAAGCAGGAGGTCATCATTTCATCATTTATCACTCAATTGACTCCATAAACATTCCACATGCGTTCAAATCTTAACTTTCAGCATTCCCACACAATTTCTCCACAAATTGCATTCTGCGGTTTGATGGCCCTGGCAGGGTCGGCCATTTTTGGACAAAAAAACATCTCTTTCAATCTTCCATCCATCCATCCATCTTCTTCAGCATGCATGCGCCCCCTGGTGGTTGGCTGACTACTGTTTTGTCGTCACTTGCTGTCATAGTTTTTGTTTTGTTTTGTTTTCTTGCTTCCATTTCTTCATCATGTTCACACTGAATTGTTTTCAAGACGTGTGAATTTGTTTTCGGAAACGTTGGAAGGTCCCGCGTGTTCCGTTTCCCTTAATGGAAGTCAACAAGGTGGTCCATGTTGCAAGAGCGCCGCAATGTTTGTGTTTGTTTGTCCTCGTGCATCCATTAGCGTTTGTTCATTCTCATCTCGTGCGTGCGTGCGTGCGTGCGTGGCCTCGTGTGGGGACGCAGCTGGTGAAGCCTCCCGTGGGGCGACAGCCGCACTTTTCGTTTGTCTGGAGCCTCGTTGAGACGTGAAGGTGGAGATGCGGTGAAGCCCCGTTTAGCGCTCGGGTTGCCTTCCACGCGGCCGTCACGTGGGGGGGCCATCCCCAAACTTTAGCGGGACAGCCCTTCACGCGCACGCACGCTCGTTAGCGTCAATTTGAAGGGGAATCCCAATTCATAACCTTGTTTACAATTTAGCGTGCTGCACACTGGAAAACATATTACGATAACTGTGCATATAAAGTCGTGCGCTCAATTCACGTGGAATTGTTTGCTTTGATCTGACTTTGAACAATCAGATGCAATCGTCAATGCGCATTCGCATCCAATTAGGAGTGTGCCGATATATTGATATCGCCATAAATCGGGATATTTTGTCTCACGATAGATTATCGATACGCCAATGCAAGTGTCGCGATATTTGTAGTTTAAAAAAAACAAAACAGCAGCCAGTATAACGGCTCCGTTGTGCATGACTTGTTGCGCAATGACTTGGCGGGCCACTAGGGGGAGCTACTCGTAAGAGTGGCGTGGAAATGGACGCAAGTCTTCAGGCGACGAAGACTCACCAGCACTCTTTGACTTGTTTATCATTCCAACCACTCACTCACTCACTTTTGCATACGTTTCTATGAAAAATGTGGAATATGTCTTCCATTTGAATATCTTAAAGTATATTTTATCTTTCGAAACACAATTTCTGAGAAATATTCATATTGATTTAATGTTTAAGTCATTTATTTACTTTTGCAGTGTGACACAAAAAATTGCATCACAGTTTATCAAATTAAACAATTGACAACGTTGCATGACAAAAGTGTTTAAGAAAGACAAATTTGTTGACAGAAAATTTGTACTTGTTTAAAAAAAAAATACACTAAAGCACAAAAAAAGTATTTTCATCATTTTGTGTCTTGAGTATTTTTTCTCAGTGTGTGCCCAGTAATTGGCTGGCAACCAGTTCAGGTTGTACCCCGCCTCCTGCCCGAACTGGGATAGGCTCCAGCACCCCCCTTGTGAGGATTAAGCGGTTAAGAAAATGGATGGCTGGATGGATAGTTTGATCATAGATTGTTGTGGATTTATGACCTGACCATTTGCTTCTTTTTCTACATGAAAAAAAACGACAACATATTCCTTCAGATCTGAAAAATCGAATTTCTTATAAAGAGTATTGGGGAAAAAAACATTTTTTTATCGGATGACTCCAAAAATCGTTCTCATAAGAAATCCTTTTGCGCTTGTGACTTGCCATGACAATGAAATGTGCGTTTGTTGAACAGGCTCCTCCCCCACCCGCACGTTTTGGCGTGTGCGATCGCGTTTCATTGATTTGCTATCGGCGGTTTTACGAGCCTCCGCCAGCTGCCGCTCCAAATCCACACGCGAAATGGACGCCGCGCTTATGGACGCCGCGCTCGCCACCGATGAAATCCTCTTGTGATGGGAACCATACTCGCCATCCGACCTCACCGTCGTCCCGGCGTGTGCCAATCAATGTTTCTTGAATGCGTCACCTGATATCAAACGAAACGAACGCGCTCGTCCGTCCCGGCGGGCGTGTGCGCTTCATCAAGTGTTCGATTGAAGTTTTTACTTGACGTCTGCAAAGTTTGTGTGTGCGTCTTCTCAGTTTCTGTTTACCGGAACCGGTGACACGAAGCACTTAGCGGCTTGTGGTTAGCGCATCCGTCTGCTCATCCGTCCGTCTGTGTGTGTGTGTCAAGGTTTTCAATAACGTGTGTGACTGAACTGGCTGCAATTAAAAGACGTGGTTGAGCTTTTCATTTCTGAGTAGGGATGTCACGATAACAGCAAAAAACTGTCACAATGTTAAAAAGCAGCACATCTGTTAAAAAAAAAAAAAAAAAGTCAGGTTGATTTCCATTTATGTGGTTCTAGCACCCTCTGGTGGCTTTTTTTTTTTTTTTTTTTAGTGCAGTTTAACTTTCATACGGCATGTTTTGGCCCTTTTATGTAATACATGCGAATGGTCAGATGAAGGGGAACATTATATGCTTGTGCAATGAGATATATATATATATATATTTCGATAGACATTTTGTTATCATTCATCTTTTGTTTGACTTTGTTGCACTCCTGGTTAGCAATGCCAAAAAGTTTAGCACACACGCCGCACGTTTTTGCGTGTGTGTGTGAGATGGCGGCTCGGTGTGCACGCATCATTAAATATTCATCCCGCCACTCATATTTCTCCACATCATGCATCCCTCCATCCATCCTTCCTCCTTTCTTCCCTGTCGTCCGGATTGTTCTCCATCCATCACTCGTTCGCTCTTCTTTTTTTTTTTTTCCCTCATCAGTGTTTTTATTCCAAACGTTTTCAAAACATACAAAACAATTCTCGCAGGGAAACGAACCCTCCACTTCAAACAACAATTGGCTCCATTTTAGGAACTTAAGATCACAGGTTGCAGCTTAGACCAAAAAAAAAAATAATTAATAACAAAAAATACAAACTTTTGTCCTTAATTTCCATCCATATTTGCATTAATCCGTAGTTTGGGTGGGGTTTGTGGTGGTCACTATTTTTTAACAATAAACAAACAAATAAATAAATAAATGTGTTGCTTTTTCTTTTATTGCTCAGTTCCTTAGACCCCAAATATTAGATTTGCCAGAGAAATCTTTTCTTGAATTACACTCATAATTCTTTCATAAAAAAGACAAAAAATCCAACCACTCCTCCTGAACTAAACGTCATTACGCATATAATTTATCCGAGTATTTAAGGCAAGTTGTAAAATGTCTGAAGTCCTTTTGTTTATGTTGAATAACTTTGAAACGATGATGATGATGTCACGTTTCTACTAAGTACAATCTGAAATGTTTTGGGTCCAGTTTGGATCGTGCAAATGTCAAGGATGGTATGAAACGTTTCTTGGGAGGAGCAACATGGCAGCCTGTTGGCTATCCAGTCATATATAGAGATCAGTGGTCTTTCTTTTTTTGACTTGCATTTGGACTTGTTTTGTTTGCTTATCAACTATGTAGCGTGTGTGCGTGTGCGCGCGTGTCCTCTGGGTGTCACTGCAGGTCGAGCTAACTGTCTGTCTGTCCGTCCGTCCGTCCGCCTGTCTGTGGCCCCCGTCACAGTGGCGTCTGCCTCCATCTGTCTGGCTCTTAAGCTGGCGTCGTCGCTCTGTCGCCGCGTCTCATTCGTGCGTGCGTCCGTGCGTCCGTCTGCTGATTGAGCGGGTCCCTTGTCAGGATTACGCGCCGTCAGGTTGGCCAACACGGACGCCGGCGCTGGGGAAACAAAATGTTCCTCTCGGCACAAAAGCCGCTCTAATCTGCCCGCCTCGTCCCAACGCCACGCGTCCGATTACCGCAAGCAAGCCGACAGGACGGACAGACAGACAGACAAGTAGGAGGATGGGCAGGCAGACAGACAGACGGCAAAATAGACCGGTAGACAGACTCATTGGAAAGACAGACAAGCAGACAGGTAAGTAGACAGAAAGACGAGTGGAAGGACAGACAGGCACTATAAGTCAAAACATTCCAATCCTATTTTTTCTATTGGAAATGAATGTCAATCATTTCTTGTCACGTAAGTTGAGCTGTGCTCGTATCTCAAGTCGGCGTTCACTAAAACTAATGAAAAAAATACATCTCAAATTCAAAAAAACATTTTGTGAACAAAATGAAATGAAAATGCTTTTTAAGAAATGAAAACTGAAACTACATGTTATGTTTACAAAAGTAACTATAATTCTAGAAAAAATGTCCTTTGTTTTCATCTTTGCTAATTCATTGATTGCATGAGCCTTTTTGGGAAGTCGATTTATTTTGATATGTACCAGATGAGGACGTTTGAAAGTGTGTCACACACAAGCGATGTCATTGAGCAGCAGCCAATCGAAAAGCACCTTCACATGACATCACTCCCATGCTGTTTTTCTACAAAAAACTCAAACTAATACTGAAACTAACTAAACTAAAACCAAACATTTGTTAAGTAAATAAAACGAATCAAAACTAACAGAACCACCCTGAAAACGAACTACATTTTAAAAACAAAACTAAAAATGAAATGACAATTCGAAAATTATAATAACACGGCTGCTCACAAGTCAAAACAAACAACAAGTCAGTAGAACGACAACTTGTATCTAGCTAAACTTGTAAGTCGAGTCACTTGTATCTCGAGCCGCGTTTTTTAAGTATTTGAAGATGTTGAGTCAAATATGAAACCTGTTTTGTGTTTCAGCTCTGACGGCCTACACCTACCTGACCATCTTTGACCTCTTCAGGTGAGCCTGACCGTAACATCATCATCATCGTCATCATCACTGCTCTTTGACTCACCAAAAATGGCGGCGAAGAGGCGTGACCTTCACATGACCTTGTGGTCGTCGTGCGTTTCAGTTTGGTGACGTGTCTGATCAGCTCGTGGGTGAGCATGAAGAAGCCCAGCCAGGTCTTCTCCTTCGGGTGAGTCGCAATCGTCGAGTGGAGGTGCGCGCGCGTGTGCAGATGACAGGTGACCTCTGAACTTGAGCTGTGGAACGGGGGAGGGGTTCCATCAAGTAGAAATCTGCACACGCACACGCATACGTGTACACTTTGGTCCAAAGTATTTGGACAGTGACATCATTTTCATGATTTGGTCTCTGCGACCAACTTTCAAGAGGTTGAACACGAATATGTGATGAAGCATGTCGGAATTGGAGCTATTCTGATGTAAATGCTCCTTATTAATTGGACCCGTAAAGCCAACGTGAGGTCAAATGTTCCTTTTCAGTATTTTGTTGAGAATGCTTTGCAGGCGCTAACTTGCCTGGAAAGCCGCGGACGTCAGCAAACGTTGTCGTTCCTCCTATGTCCAATGTTTGCCACAAGTGAGTGGGCGGGGCTTGTCTGGTCACTGCTGTTGACCATGTGACCCCGCTTGTGTTGAAGGTTTGACCGTCTGGAGGTTTTGGCCGTTTTTGCCTCCACTGTGCTGGTCCAGCTGGGAGCCTTGTTCATCCTTAAGGAGAGGTGTGTATGCAACGCACGCACGCACGCACGCACGCACGCACGCACGGCGCAAGTATGACGAGGCGTCGCTGGCCACGGTTTGAAGTGGCTCGCATGTCTTCCTTGATTAAAATTTCAATTATTTGCTATTTCCACAACAACACCAAACATTTGTCCAACTGTCTTCTTCCATTATTGCCCTCACGTGGGGTCCCCCCCCATGCCCCCCCCTCGCCACTTTGGAACCCAAACAGAACAATTGGACCCCATCCTCAACTGCTGTTTACTACAGTCGGCATACTTGATTGACACAGTTGAGCTGCGCTGTTTTTGAAAGAAGATGGGGACCAATCTTGGACCTTGTTCGATCGGCTATATGGAGATCATTTTTCTTGTTTTTCTTATTATTTGTATTTGTATGATGCCAATTGTATGTGAAGGCCCTATCTCAGGACAATTATTGTTAGGTTGTTTTGGCAATACAAGTAAAAAAAATAAATACATAAAACTAACTAAAATGAAAAATTGCAAAACTAGCTGGTTGCTGTTTGGGAACAAACGCGAGAATTTGCTACTTTGTAACACGTCAAGTTGAAGTTGAGTGGCCGTTGTCGCATAGCAACAGCCCCGACGTTAATAACCTGACCTCCGCGTGACCCCCCCCCCCCAAAAAAAAAACGACCTCCGCTGCTCCCTTCATTCATAACTGCAGACACGGTGTACTCTTCCCCACTGCGTCTCTTTAAAGTTGTCGTCTTTCAAGCTGGCTGGATAGGCCGGCTGGCGGCGAAGGCGGGGCCTCGATAGGTGTCAAATGAAAAAGCGGAAAGTTTGCTTAAACTGACTGGAGAAACACAAGAGAAATATGTGTGTGTGCGTGCGTGCGTGCGTGTGCCCGCCCCTCCCTCTCAGGCGCCCAAGACATCCAAGCGCTTTGTTTTGTCCGCCTGGTGACACACTGCCCCCTGCTGGTGCGGAGTCTGGAAGGTGACGCCATAGCAGATGCTTCTTCATCTTCTTTGCCCAACAATGCACGATAATATCACTGACCGATTAATTATCGGCAATTATCTACCAATTTGACGTCAAATAAGATAAGATCATAAAGAAATCTGCCCATAATAATGGACATGCCACGTTGGTCCGCTCGCGTATTTGTGACGTCATAATGCGTGCGACCTTGTGTTGAATGAAGATGCACATCCGGATCTGGTAGTTGAAAATTGCATTATTGTGACAATTTTCCCACCAAATATTGCTTCGATAGTTATTGGTCCGATCAAAAAATATTTAACACTCGCTTTCGGACACAACAAATTGCAGTTTGTTTTATTAATCTCATTTTTGTTTCATTATTGTATTACAAGTGTAAAATAAGTTGAGTAGCACGGATGGTAAAAAGTATTTTGAATAATATTGCAAAGAAGTGAAGACAAATGTCGAGCACTTTGAATTCTTTGAATGTACTTTTCCTGACACCTCGACACTTTCCCACTTGCAACATGCAACCGTAAGATTGACGCGTGCACGTCTTTGTGGTGTCGATGCGCATTTGTCTTCACGTACTTCCTGTTTGTTCGCACCTTGTCTGCTTTTGTTTACGTCGCGGCTCAATTGCTCCCAATTCGCTCGCTCGCACACTCACGCACACACGCAAAGCTACAAGTAGGCCATGGTGATGTTGGGGGCGGGGAAAAATCTGTTTGTTGGTTATTTGACCCTTTTTCGCTATGATGTATGCATACTCGCATCGTATAATGAGGCACTCTAATGTGAAGGGAAAAATGCATTTTCGGAGTTGCTCAGTCGTTCATTTTGTGGAGGTGGTTTGAGCAATGGCGGACCCCCGAGTCGGTCACTGGGTGCTGTAATTGATGCCACTTTTTTGTTTGTTTTTGTTTTTTCTCTCTTCCAGCGTGGAGCGCTTGGTGGAGCAGCCGGAAGTCCACACGTGAGTTGTTCGCTTGCATTCACGTCTCGCACACTTGCGCCTCTCAATTGACAGATTGTGTCGTCAAAGTGAGTTGAAGCGTTATTTATGTTGGGATTAGCGTGCTCTGACGGTTGTGCGCGCGCTGATAATACAAAAAAAAAAAGTGCCCACTTGGTTCCACTAATCACGCGGGGACAATCCAGTTAGGAGGCTAAAAGTTGAGCTCCAAACAATCTCGCGCGCGTGCGCGCACGCAGTCGTAAGAGATTAGAGGGCAGAAAGAGAGAGAGAGAAACGTTTTGCGTCCCCCACCCCACTCTGACACCTGTCCGTCTCTCACAACGTCCAATCACGTCGGCTTTGGGGGGTGGGGCTGTAATCTGGTCACAGGAGACGGCTTTCAGGCCCGCCGAGTTTTAGCGTCTCAAAAGCCGTCGCTAATCTTTCCGAGCGCAACCGCAACACTTGCGATGGACGGGCGAGCGAGTCCACGGCGACTTTTGCCTTTCGTCAAGGTTGCAGCGCATGATTAAGGGCGGCGATCTCAACGTACCACATGCCACCATACAAGGCGAGCCATCAATGATCAATATATTGGTTAGGTAAGAAATCCACAATCATCTCCCGTTAAACTACTCAAGACATGAACTGATGTTTTTTCAAAGAGAAAATCGTTTCTTTTTGTACCGTCGTTGAAACACAATATGAACTCATTCGCTGTCAGACATTTTCGCAATCCCGTTCGCTGTTTGACTGCATTTGGACGGATTTTGCAAGGCCCACAAAATATTGTTCTATTGCTATAAAGACATTGAAACCTACCAAAAGAAAGATTAGGGAAAAAAAGAAAAAGTATATTTGTATCCGTTTCCATTTTGCAGCAATTAGCATTAGAATATAGGTAAGTTTCTGTTTCATCCATTTTCACAAATCTATTTCGAATTGTGAGGAATTGAGCAGTTCTGCAACCGTTCTTTGCAGTTGAGAGGCTGCATCAAAGCCTTCTGTCTGCTCTAGCATAAAAAACAAACAAACAAATTATGTTTTTGGGAGCAAATGAGTTCAAACTGGTGTCTTCTTCACACCGAGTCCTTTAGTGTATTTTTTTTTCAAAACAAATTCAAATGTCTTCTGTGAACACATTTGTTTGTTTCTTAAACACTATTTTCATGCAACATGTCAGTCGGTTGCATAGTCAATTATTTCATTTTATAAACTGTGACACCATTTTTGTGTGTAACATTGCAAAAGTAAATAAATAAAATTAATATTCCTCAGAACGTGTGTGCTTCAACAAGTCTAAACAAAAATGAAGATGGATATAATCCACATTTTTCCTCGAAACGTATGCCAAAGTGAGTCAGTTACAGATACACCAGTAAAAGTAAGCTCATGATGAGTCTTGCGTCCATTTCACCACCACTCTTATGAGGCGCTCCCCAAGTCATTGCTCAATAAGTCCTAAACAACGGAGCTGTTCTCGTGGCTGTATATTAACTACAAACATTGCGATACTTGCGTGTCGCTAATCTATCGGCAGACTAAGTGTCACGATATCGAAATATCGTCACACTCGTCACACGCCCCTCAAAAAGTCACCTTGTGTTTCCATACAAGAAGCTGAAATGTTGAGCAGTTTCAGATGACGAAATGAGCCTTCAAACTGCATCTTGTTGTCGCTACAGAGGAAAGAAAAGGGATCAGCCAACTTGCTAATTGTCAAGACTGCGCTCATGTTTGCTGCCTTGTCAGGAATCAGCAACTATTGAAGCGCTCCAAAGAAAAAAGAAAGAAAAACAAATCGTCCGGACAAGGACAAGCGATCAATCCGACTGAACGCATTTGTTGTGGTTTGTTGTGTGTGTGCGTGTAGCGGCCGTCTGCTGGTGGGCACGTTGGTGGCGCTCTTCTTCAACCTGCTGACTCTCATGTCCGTACGCAACAAACCCTTCGCCTGCGTGTCGCAAGGTACGGCAACACTCTGCGTGCGTGCGTGCGCATATTTCATCATCATCATCATCATCATCACTTTTCTGGATTTTTTTCAAATGAATTTTTGCGTGCAGCCAAAATGGTGTCATGTGACACAGTTTGATTCAGGCATGAGCTGCCAATTCAGTTATTAATAATGTCATTCATTCATTCATTCATTTCATTTGAGTTATTTTACTTTGATTTAAGTTAGTTACTTATTTTAATTTGATGACATTTTTATTTCGCATCATCACTTATTTTGCGCAGCTGCAACATGAGGTTACTAATTTTGATTGCATTTTTTGGTACTTAATTTAGTTACTAATAATTTGATTAATTCATTTAATGTAATCGTTCAATTTTTGTTACTTATTTTAATTTGATGTAATTTTTAGTCATGTAATAAATCATTTTCGTGACTTATTTGAATTGGATTAAATTTTGAGTTTCTTAGCTTGCGCAGCTGCAACATGCATTTAGCTAACGAGCTAGCTGTGCCAACACCAGCAAAAAAGCATCGTCGGCTGCGACGGCTTTCGAGTGGCTCGTTTTCAGCTCAGCACTGAGCATGTACATGTCGTCAGGAGAAAAGCGGAAGAGCAAGCAAGGAAGGAAGGAAGGGGCCATTTTTTATTTTTGATGAAGTCCACTTTTTGTCGCCAGCGTGACAAGACGGCATTAGCGCGAGCGCCCCGTCGTCGCAGCGGGGAAAAACCCTGCGACGAGACGACCCAGTGGGAGACATTCCAGCCACTCCAGGCTTAAAGCTCAAATGCTTTTTGGCAGCTCGACCGCGTTTGACACTTTTGTGCGGACGGCGGGACGATTATAGTTTGGGAATTTTTCATTTGACTTCATTTTTATCTTGTTTTGTACATTTAGTTAGTTTTAATTAGTTTTCAGTGTTGTTTTGGTAGTTTTTAGTAGTTTATTTAATAAATGCTTCATTTTAGTTTAGTTTCAGTATTAGTTTTAGTTTGTTTAAAAAAAATATGTATTACTTGTGTGCAATATTTAAAAAACAAAACAAAAAAAACAGCATGGGAGCGATGTCATTTTTTGGTGCTTTTCTATTGGCTGCTGCTCGATGACGTCACTTCACATTTTCAACGTCCGTATTTGGCTTAATATCAAAATAATTTGACTTCAAATCATCCCCAAAGGCTCATGCACGAAATGAATTACCAAAGACTGAAATGAAGGACATTTTTTTTCTATAATTCTGGTTGGTTTTAGTTAGTTTTTGTAAACATAAAATGTAGTTTGTTTGTTTTAAAAAAAAAAAAAAAGCATTTTCAGTTGCAAAGCATTTTTCAGACAGTTGGAGGCGTGGCCACGTTCAGCAAATACGACTTTGATGCCTCGTTTTGTTTTTTTTTGGAATCGTTGAAATCTGTCATTCTTTTTTTTCCCTCCGTCTTTTGCGAGACATTTTTGATGTTGACTTTCCAGCAAGGTTCCGATTCCTCGTCTGATCTTTGCTCACCTGAGAGGAGTCGCGATGTCCTCGTGAATGAGGTCAGCGTGTGTGCGCGCGCGCGCTCGTGTGTGTCTCCTCTTGCGTTGTGAGCAGTCGCTTAACATCGCTTAACATCGGACATTTTGGGGATGGGAGGGGGATGAAACCGCGCTCGCAGATGGGACGAGACGAAAAGTGTGTTACGCAACCATGTTCCAGACAGTGGGGATGTTTTGCGCCCGGGAGGGGGACGGCGGCAGCCGTCGGGGGGGTTGCGGTAGTATTTTGAGTGGGTGAGGGCGAGACGGGGCGAGCGAGCTGAAGGGACGTGCCAACACAACACACACTGGGCCGGCGCGCTCCTTCTTCACACACATCATAAATAAGTCGGTCCAGTCAAATGTTTGTTTGGACTTACGCATCAAACACAAACACAACAACAAATCCACCCCCCATCATTTCTACCCAACCCGCACACAGTGAGTGAGCAGGCAAGACGGGATGTGAAGCGACTGGTCGCAAGGTCAAACAGGCAGATGGTTTTTTTCTTGGACAGGACAAATTGTGGGACGTCACAATATGATAATCATCACGATGGGGAGGTTGGCCAAAAAAAAAAAAAAAAAAAGTCACAGTGTTGTAAAGAATGAGTTCAGACTAAAAAAAACAAAAAAAAACACTATTGTGCTTTTGTGCATATAAACAAGCTACAATCGGCAATAACAGGGATGGAACGATACCAGCGATATCGTGATACCACAATATTAAAACTGCCACAATATATCTTCGGCGTCATGTTAGGATTTGGGGTGTAACAATAACCAAACATCACAATATGAAGGTCACGATACAATAATTATCACCATATTGTGGGGGGAAAAAACCAAAACAAAACAATATTGTGCTTTTGTACATTACGTGCCGACAATACATGAAGATTGACAAAGTTTTTTTGTGTGTGTATTTTGCAGCGGCCAGCAGCAGTTGGCTTCAGGAGCACGTCGCCGATCTCAGCAGAAGGTGAATGACGCTCCTCTTCATCATCATCATCATCATCCTCCTCTTTTTCTGTTCACTCCATCATCAATGACGCTCTTGATTGGCTGATGTCGATCTCACTTCACTTTCACTATTCGCGTCTCCACCTCGATTGCGTATCAATCATCCGTTTTCATTGATTTGGTTGTCGTCATCGTCCGTCTGCTCCTTCAACTCGTTGTCGTCGTCGTCGCTCGCAGAATTAGCACTCGTCAGTGGCTACGGCGCAAGTGGGCCGCGATTGGCTGAGTGAGGTCAAGCGAACGCCACGCGCCAGCCTACGTTGTGTGTGTGCGTGATATGGGTCACGCGCCGCGGGCTTTCTGAAGGTCTGGCCAGATGTTTAAAGCGCAACACGGCTGTGAGGTGAAGGTCACTAGTCCAATCACGTTTACGTTTTGCGTGCCGTACTGTCTGCGTCTCAGTCGCCTCCTCGCCGGTTTCTGACTTCCATAATGCTTGTGTGTGTGTTTACAAAATGGCTCAACTATTCAATTCATATTTCAAAATCAACTTCATTCATGAGCCGTCTTGGCATGAAGGATGGTTACAGATCGGGAAAGTCAATTAAAATCAACCAGGGAAAAGCTTAATTTATTTTTCTTTTTTTAAATGAATGATTTGTTTTATTGTTTTTATTCTAATAATACATATATGTATTTTCTATTTTCTATGCAGTCTGTGCGGCGTGATCCCCGGCCTGAGCGGCGTGTTGCTGCCTCGCATGAACCCCTTTGTGCTGATCAACCTGGCGGGGGCGCTGTCGCTCTGCGTCACCTACATGCTCATCGAGATCAAGTAAGATCTTGTTTGTGTGTCAAGTTTGAACGCCGCTGACACGTTTTGTGCGCGCGCGCGTGCGTAGCGACTACAACAGCGTGGACACGGCGTCGGCGGTGGCCATCGCCCTCATGACCTTTGGCACCATGTACCCCATGAGCGTTTACAGCGGCAAAGTGCTGCTGCAGGTGACACGTTTGCTTCTTACCTGTTGGATTGACTTCCAGTGGATAGGAAAAGTCAATCCAAAAAAAAAAGATGCTAATGTTGCTAACATGCCTTCATTCCTATTGGTAATCCTTTTGTTGTTGTTGCTGTTGATCATGTGACTGGCTCCCTGCAGACCACGCCCTCTCACGTCATTGGTCAGTTAGACAAGCTGCTCCGAGAGGTCAGTCACGCACACACACAGATTGCATACATCATGACTGGCGGCCATCTTGCATTGCCACCACTCACTGCAAGCCGCCTCACTTGAATACGGTCGGCCGTCGTTATAACGCGCTTCACTTGTTGCATTCTTGCCGTTTTGTCGAATTTTTTCTTTTTTTTTTAGCGTAATATACCTATTTCATATAAAGTAATAAAGGTTTGAACATTTATTGACTCAAAACACGCATTCATAACTGACAAAAAAGTCCATCTAAAACCTTTTTAATCTGGGGAATTATTGATTTCAATTTTCAGTTGACTTTATAAGAGATGCTGCTAACCCTCACAACCATTCAAAGAAAAAAATGTGAATGTTTAAGAGTTGAAGAATTTTTAAATTGTGGGGGAAAAAAAATATTTACTGTATAAAAGTTTCGAGCACTGTGGTATTAAATTGAGCTTCAAGTTAACTAAGATGTACAATACTGATAACATTGGGAGCTCCCTGAGCATTTTTTTTTAGAAATTTAAAATGAAGTCTATTGTCTAAAATAAAAAAAAAAAGAAGTACATTTTAAAAAGTAAAACATTTTCAATTAACATTCTTTAAGACATTACTTGAAAGTAAAGTAAAGATTGCCATTTGTATTTGACAAAAGAAAATTGATGTCAATGTTGTTTGACTGAAACGGAATATCGGCTTCAAATATCGGTTGGTGGCAAATAATCTGATTGATTGATTTTTATTGAACATATAAACATATCACAAATATCAAATACAAGTTGTGGTTAAAAACAATAAGAGAAAAGGAAAATCAAAATAAAGCGTCAATAGTATCAGAATTGACAGTAGAAAAGTACAAAAACGTATCCCGAATACTTCTATCATAATTATATACTAAACTTGTTCTTACTAACATAAAAGTTAAACAATAGAAAATAAAACATGTTTATCTTAAGTGCACAGATATATTAGTATAAGTTATAAGTCCTTATCCATTCCAAAAGTAAATAATCGGCAACCGTATCGGTCTCATCTCGACAAACTGTGGCGTCAACCAAAAGAAAATGGCAACGCAAGATGGCTGCCATCAGCTGTGAGACTCCTGTTGACAGTCCAGTCAGATACAGGAAGTCCACCTGAAGAGATTCGATTGGCCGACTGCTTGTCTCTTGCGCCCAATCAGGTGTCGACGCTTGACGGCGTGCTGGAAGTTCGCAACGAGCATTTCTGGACGCTCGGATTTGGATCGCTGGTATGTTCGCTTTTTTACTTTTTTTTTTTTTTTTCTTCTCCAGTGATTTTTATTTTCAAGAAAACGTTTGCTCGTTGTCACGGCGACAGCAGAGGAATCCAGCTGTGCCGCTTACGGGATGTCGCACAACAACATCTGTCGGTGAAAACATTTTGTGTACGTTTAACGAGCAAACATTCCGCCAGCTGCTTCGCCAGCGGCCTGCAGGTGGCGCACTTTCCTGTGCGTGCGCGTGTGCGACGTGGACGTGTGTCCGCAAACTGTTGCTTGTTGTCCGACTGCTAACAGCGCATCTGTCCAAACTGGTTTGACCCCTGACTGCTCGCTCGCTCGCTCGCCTCACGCCAGTCCCACGGGGGGCCGCGCGCGTGTGCGCATCGCTACATACGTACGCGTACACGCGCGCGCGAGCGAAGTCTGGATGCTTTTCGGTGAGTGAATTTGAAAGCCCAAACAAGGCAAACAAATATTGAGAGTGGAATCCTAATTTCAAGCTGGAAAGGAGTCGACGAGTCTTGCTCCTCCCAAGAATCGTTTCTCAGCATCAAAGTTATTTGAGTTAACTAAAACTAATGAATAAACTCAAACTAAAATTTCAATCATTTCATTTACAAAATAAAATAAAAACAAATACTTTTTAAAAAAACTGAAACTACATTCTTTGTTTACAAAATGAAGTATAATTATAGCAAAAAAGTCCTTTATTTTAGTCTTTGGTAATTAATTTAACACATGAGGGAATATTTTAAATGTGATTTTTAAGTCGATTTATTTTGATATTAGCCAGAAAAGGGATGTTTAATAGTGTGTCACACAGAAGTGACGTCATCGAGCAGCAGCCATTGTAACTATCTCAAAACAATTATTAAATAACTACAACGAATAAAAACAAACAGACCAGCATGAAAACTAATTAAAACCAACTCAATTAAAAAAAACAAAATCAAAACAAACTCAAATGTAAAATTCATCATACGATCACAATATTTTACAGTATCGAAATTGGAGAACATTTGAGACAGTACTTAGTAGAAAGCGTATGATTTATGCCGTTTGAAATTTGTTAAACATAAGAAGACTAGTAAAGACATTTTACAACTTGCCTTAAAAACATGAATATGCTTAATGATGGGAGGAAACTTTATTATTTATGAAAGAATTCCAAGTGTAATTCAACAAAAGATCCCGAACTGCCAAATGTAATATTGGGGTCGAAGGAACTGAGCCGTAAAAGAAAAAAAAATTTGTAAATTTTTTTTGTATTTGTATTTATTATTCTTATTATGATTATTATCATTATTAAGCACCCCAGCACAAACCCGCGCATCCTGATAACTGCCTCATCTGTTGATACGGTCGCCTGCCGGCGAGATGGGAGGAGCAAGATGGCCGACCCGCGACGTCAACGGTTTGCACTGGCGCGTACGGGCGAGCGGCTCGCCAGTCATATTTAAGCAGGTCACCGGCGGAGTCGCTTGCTTAGCGTGATGTCGCTAACACGGCGCCGCCTTTGCAGGCAGGCTCCGCCCACGTGCGCATCCGTCGGGACGCCAACGAGCAGCTGGTGCTGGCGCACGTGACCAATCGGCTGCTGCCTCTCGTGTCCACGCTGACGGTGCAGATCTTCAAAGACGATTGGACGCGGCCCCTCCTCACGGGGGCGCTCTCGCCCTCGGCCGGCGCCCTTCCCTACCCGCCGGCGGAATCGGACCCGCTGACGTCGACGCCGTCCAAGCCCGGCGGCAGCCCGCCGCCGCCCGAGTTCGCCTTCGACACGCCGGGCCGCAACGTTCCGCCTGTGCTGCTGGCGGCGGCGACCGCTCACGGGCACCAGCACGCCCACGGGGCCTACCGGGGGCTGGCCTACGGCCTGTGGCCCCACGCGCCGGGACCGGGCGGCAGGTACGGACTCGGAGGGGGCGACGACAGAAGCTTGGCGAGCTCCGCCCACCACTACCGACATTACACCCCCAAATGATTGGACAGTACACGTCCTGATGGGCCAATCAGAACTCTTGAGGAACTCTCACGTCCCACAGCAGAAGTTGGTTGTAAAGTTTTTTTTCTTTTTTTATGTTCATTTTGAAGACGTCATTGTTGTCATAAAGTGCAATTGATTTTTGTAAGCACCAAACATTCCCTGCAAGAGCTAATAAACAATATTTAACGCTTGATTTGATGAGAAGATGCGTCCGTCAAGGTTATTTTAGTTAACTCTAATTCAAGAAAAATCAAATTCCAAAAACAATTTAGTGAACAAATTAAAATAAAAACGAAAATAAGTTAAAAAACAAACAAACTACATTTTATGTTTACAAAACTTTCTAAAACAGAATTATAGCAAAAATGTCCTTTGTTTTAGTTTTTGTGAATTTAATGCATGAGCCTTTGGGGATGTGATTTGAAGTACATTTATTTTGGTATTAACCGGAATAAAAACGGAATAAAACTCAGCATTTATTGAATAACTAATATCGAACAAACTAATTAAAACTAGCTAAATTAAAAAAATAAAAATAAATCAAAGCGAAATCAAAACCCCATATCGGCATGTGTCAACCTGCCAGGAGGGGGCGCCAGGATCCTCTTCATCAATTTAAAAAAAAGGTTGACTGAGCCTTTGATATTATGTTTTATATTATATTCACTACAACTGTTCGCCAACATTGAATGACGTGTACTTTTTAATTCACTTACTTAGTCACTTTTCTTCAATTGACAGTCTCATTGGGTGCGTGTGTGTGTACTTTTACACAACTTGTGTTCATTTCAGGAACGAATGTTCAGAAGAAGCAAAAGCGAAGAGTACAAAAAATTATTACATGTAATTATTTTCTTTTGTAGTTTGTGTATTATACGGGTCATTGACAGAGAAGTTTGTCGAATGGTGCCCATTTTATAAAGTATCATGTGGTGCGACCAAAAAAAATAAATAAATCAATTTGAGGTGTTTATTTTGAAATACATTTCAAGACCGGATTTTTAATCATCCACAAGACAGTCAAGAACGCACGGAAGCAGAGCAGCTATCAGCAAGTATGTCAAAAAATTATAGCGATCATATTTGGACGTCATGTGGTATAGGCTAATACGGTGACCTGAAAAAAAATCAAATAAAACGTATAAATTTGTCCAACAAATATATATTTCCATTCGAATCTTACTTGTGTGGCTAGCGAGCTTGTTTTGTTTAGATGGCTAATTGTTCATCTCGTAACTTTAAGCTTTCCATGATAGATATATGTAGATGTCCTCATTTATAGATAATAATCATAAGAAGAAGAAAAAAAATTGAGATAATGGTTAATAAAAATAAATACTGTATAATTTTTTGTAACTTTACGATGTCACAGCACACCGCGAGCCGTCATGATGAGGAGAAGGGTGACAGAAAAATGGATGTTTAGCCTACTGCGCACGCGCAAGAACGCACTTCGGCTCTCTTGGGCACACAATTGGGCGTCAACACTGAAGGGGGCGCATGAGAGCACACAGATTGACGTTGGTGATGTGATCTTCTTCTACGAAGACACCTTGCTAGCTAGCGAGTTAGCGAGGTTGTGGTTGGATGATGTCCGACAACAAACTCCAAAATGCCGGAGATTGAATGCAAAACAAAACTTTTTGGTCCGACTGGACCGGAAGGGAGTTTTTAAAAAAAAAAAAAAAAAAAAAGGGACCCGAGTGTGTTTTCACAGTGAACAACAGTGAACAAGAGTACGTGATTGTGAAGACATTCTTTCATTGGGACCGGGAAGACTTTCTTTCATGAGGACAACAATCTCCATTTTGACGACAGACTTTTGAAGCTCAAAGAAGAAAATGAGGAACTGGAAAGGAACCGACTTTATCTACAAAAAGTCAAGGCAAGACAAATCTTTTTAAAGTCTACATAAAATGAGACCTGATTCAAATTTCAAATTCAAAATTAGACTTTGTAGTAAAACATGTTTGAACAGTCAGAAATAAAGTTCCTTTATGGCAAAAGATGGTAAAAAAAAATAAAAAAAATCATTCTGATAGTGTTTTCTTAATTTCCTTTGCTTACCATTTGAAATAAATAGCTGACAGTACACGCACCTGCTTATAATGACGTTAACACAGGTCACGTGTGTACACAAGTGGTGCGTGTGTTTGCTGCCGTGCTCCCCCTGTCGGTAAAAAGTGGAAATGACATTAGTGTACCTTTGTCTTTGCTCCACTCGCGTTGTTCCCAGTTTAACTACTGTTGTGGGGACCGACTTGAAGCTGTGGGGACATTTTGGTGGTCCCCACAAGTTCAGACCTCATTTTGAGGGTCTGGACAAATCATTTTTCATGCGTGAGGTTAGTGAAAGGCATTATTATGTCAATGACAAGTCCCCACGATGACACAAAGACAAACGTGTGTGTGTGCGCGCGTGTACGAGCAGATGCGTAATATGTGCCAGTGTCCAGCAGGGCGGCGCCATTGAGCTCAATTTGAACTCGTCTCCACCTTTGACGCTGACGTTGTTTGACAGATCGACGCCTCTTCGCTTAGCAGCCGGCAATGTGTGTGCGTGTGTGTTTGGGGGGGGTCTGCTAGTGTGTGTTCACATGTGACGATGCAAGTCACGTCGGCATGAACGAGTTTTGTTGACGGCAATTCATCATTATGCCTCGATTGTTGTGTTAGCATGCTATTAGCATACGCTAACACAAGTGCACGTGTGTGCGTGTACATGTCGTACGTGGTGAACGCAAAAAGGGCGTTGAAGGCGACGCATGTTTCCATACATGCATAACAGCCTGCGGGGGTTCAAAGGTCATGCGTGTGCAGCCAATAGACGGGCCACGGCTCTCGTGTGACACGAGCAAGATGGCCGCCGCCGGGGAGGAGAATCACTGCAAAGTCGTTTTCTTGTCGTTTGTCCACTTTGGACGACTTTTCTTGACCTGGAAAAACTCACAAAGACACAAAATACTTTCAACATTTTTTGGCAACAAGCACTCAAGTGGGTGTGGCATTCGAATGTATCGTTAGCCCCTCCCTCCTGTCGTTTAAAAGCGAGCAGCCAATCAGGACCTTTTCCTTCACAAAATGAAGTCATGTTGACAAAGTTTTTGTTTTTTTGTTTTTTTTACTTCATCTTGCGCTCGGCCAGTCATGAAGCTGCAAATTGTTGCCCCTCGTGAGTTGGAGGGGCGGGGCCACAAAACGGGTCACGTGACCCTCAACGTGACATGTTACATGACTTTATTAAAATGATGGTAGGGAGGTAAATTGTTTATTTCATATATTTCCATTGTATCCTAATATTTGGTCTGTCAGATGTTGAATATATATTGGGAGCATTTTGACATGAATTTTGGGAATGTCTTTCAGTATTTGTTATTGTGATTTTTATTCTCCACACTTTCTCCCATACAACACTTCCAATTTACGTTGTTCAAATTTCAACAAGCTTCCAAAATTTTCGCCTGTCGGGGTATATATCGTCTGATGCCACATGACTTACAGTCTTTCCAAAATGTAACGTTAAATATCAACTTTTCCCCATTCATTGAACTTTTTCTAAGTATCACTTTTGTACTTCCATACATAGAACATTTCATCATGAGTAAGCAGGAGGTCATCATTTCATCATTTATCTCTCAATTGACTTCATGTGCGTTCAAATCTTAACTTTCAGCATTCCCACACAATTTCTCCACAAATTGCACTTAGTCTGGTTATGTATATAAATGAGATGATTTACTTTGCTTTGCTTTTTTTCCCCCCCAATTATTTGTTATTTATTTATTTATTTTTGTGTACACGATGAGTTGCGTCATCACATTCGATGTGAGGTGTCGTAAAACGCGTCAGCCGCCGCGTGTTGTGCAACCTTATTAAACGTGTTTGCACAACATTAGCCGCAGTCGCTAATGTGCTAGCGCACGCACACGCACGCACATTTCACTCGTGCTCCTGTCATAATAATAATGAGAATAATAATAATAATAATAATAACAATCCGAATGATCATTTTTTTTGCTTTAAAGTGACCGTTGTGAAATCTGAAGTTGTCAATAAAATGGTAAAGTCCTGCTCGAATGTGGAATAATAATAATAATAATAATAATAATCAATCAGATGATGGACTTGAATTCCAAATTTTCCCTCCTAACAATCATTGGGAAAATCAATGTGGAGTCATTCATGCAAATGATTATTTTTCACGAGATGAATATGACACATGAACGCTTTGAAAAGTATGATGGTCAATTTCTTCACGTCACGTCTGCATTCACTCCAAATTCAAAACGTTTGACACACGCACAACTTCATAATTTCATAATTGTGTCTGATACAAATTCTTACTTTATTTAAGCACGACCTTATTTGGTTTTGCATTTATTTTTGCTCTTTCAACATTGCAAACTTGAAATGAAAATAAATGTATAAAATTTGAAATGTATTTTTTGATGCTTGCCACCATTTCTGGAATGTCGACGACGATATGGTGACAATTAAAACGCGCGCACACACACAATATGCTCATATTCACGTGACTGCTTTTTACAACCTTCAAAAAACACAACATGAATTATAATTTGCAAATTAAATTCACGCAAAATATGGAAATAACAAACACATGAAAATTATGTGCTGAAAATATCAAAAATGTACAAAACGTGTCCAGCAACAATTTTTATTTTTTTTTGCTGTCCTCGAGTGGCCACATTCAAAACATACAAAAGCATAAAAATGTGTCATAGTGGCCTGCACAATTGATGATGTTTATTATAATAATAATCATGATAATAATAAAATCTTCATTAGCACAAGGCAGTCAGTTTTTTCTTCACACAAATATTTGTTTGCTATTTGATTTTTTTTTTATTCATTTTTTTACTCTTGCGTCATGAAATAAATCAAAACAAACAGAACATCATTAGTATTATTAGAATTATATAATATAGAATTACAATTATATTATATATTACATAATGTGTGCGTGTGTGTGTGCGTGTGTGTGTGTGTGGGTGTGTGTGTGTGTGCATATATATATATATATATATATATATATATAATTAAGAGGGAAAAAATCCTGAAAAAGAGCAAAAAAAAACAAGGGACATAAGCAATCATAATCGTAATTATTCGAATGGATTTGCCTGACTGAATTTAATGACATTAAACAGGGAATAAAATAATAGTAGTAATAATAATAATAATAAAAGATAACAATAGTTAAATAATAATCCTGTTATTACACAAATTGCACAATAGCATAAAGTTGTGGTTGCTCATTATTGTGATTTGTGTTCATTTAATGATTCAATTAATAGTTTACTTTTGTGTTGAATCATCATCAGGAACGTCAATAATATAAAATTTGATGATCGCATTCATTTTTTCAAGAAATATGTCTTTTGAAAGATTTGATTTGTGTGTTTTGAAATTGTCCAAAAGTAGAAAACAAAAACGACATCGTTGTAAACCTTCACAATTTCCCGCAAACTTTTTTTTGTTTTGTTTTTCTGACGCAAAACAACAGCAGGAAAAGGAGACGTCAAAACTTGCCGAATGATTTCACGATCGTTCCTCAAACTGCTTCATTATTGTTCATCTTAAATTTGCTCGCCTAATAAATCACAATCGGAAATAAAAGTGCCAATTTGAATCCGTTTTTCAATGAAATCGATTGAGAAATGTTGTCACATTTAGCTAACTCTCTTCTTTTTTTTTTTTTTTTTTTTTTTTTTTTTGGAATTGTGTATTGAATTTGAAGCCAAATCCAAGACAAACGCTAAAGCCAAGCTAACACGAATGCTAAAGCTAACTAGCAAACACACTCTTACCTTGAATAGAAATGAAACATCCGAACCGGAACCGGACTCGCAACACGTCCGCAACAAAGTGCTGGAGTCGTGCGTCGTCGTCATGACAACCTCTGCCCACCGCCATTTTGTCTGCTCAAAGTACTTTCTTTTTTTGGTTTTGGTTTTCCTTTTTGCGACCGTTCGCTTCGCCAGACACTTTTTCACTGTCGCCTCATACGTGAACGCCGTCCGTGTGTGCGTGCGTGCGTGCGTGCGTGCGTGCGTGCGTGCTGGTCTTTTGTTCTTTTCTTTTTTTTTCTTTTTTTTTCAGCTTGCACACGCACACAATGACCTCGCCGTCTCCGCAGCAGCCGCCATCTTGTTTGGTCTCTGTGTGCGTGTTTGTCTATTGTGTGCGGCCGTCGGGGGGTGATTAGCACAGCTGAGGGTGGGCCCGGGGGGCCACGCAGTCGTTGCACTACAACAAGAAAGTCATTCCAAAAATAAAATAATAATACAAAAAAAAAAAAATCACCTGAAGATCATTTGGCTTCATTTTGACGAGAAAAACAACAAGAAAATACAGTTTGTCATTTAGCATCCTCCAATGATCGGTAAAGGTGATCGTATGTTGCAAGAAAAAGTTTTATTTGGACAGTTTTCAAAAAAAAAATGTCGCAAAATAACATTACAAGAATGAAATCGAATTAGTTTAAAAAAATAAATAAAAATTGTTGACCTTTTGATTAGGATAGACCAAGTATCGGCTGGGCCGATTATCGGCACCGATATTTGACAAAATCGGCATCGGTCATTTTGAAGAATCATATGGCCGATAATAGATTTTTGTTTTTTTTGTTTTTTTTTGTGTCGACTGATTTGCCGCCTATGATTGATTGATTGATTGATTGACAGCTGCCACTTCCACGACACAAGCCAGCGAACGTTCCAAAGAAACAAAAGTGAAAACCTGATTAAGGATGTGCGATCATGCCGATTTTTAATTTTTGTTTTCTTTTGCAAGTGGCAACATTGTGTCCTCGTGGTTAGCACATCTGCCTCGCTGTCCCGAGCTCGTGGGTTTGAATCTGAGCTCACTTGTTGTCTGACATTGACGACAAACGATCCGTAAAATGTGGCTTCAAATTGAGTGGCGACCAGTCCATAGTTGATCCACAAGTGCCCTGTAGCGACCAGTCCATTTTTATTTTTTATTTTTTTATCCTGCTCACCTGCTTTCCAAATGAGCTGTTGTGAAGATCCTTCTTCCCAAAACTCATGAGAACCTTCTGGAAAAGACTAAAAAAACAAAAACCGAACCAAAAGAATCAGCTAACTGCGAGAACTGACAAACACTCGAGCGTTCGCGGTCCCGACTCGGAACTCGGAACTCGAGCAATCAAGCGACGTGAAGACGAAGCGGGAAGTCGTTGACGTTTCCAAGCGGACCATCAAGGGGACGCGGTTTTATGCAAATGAGGACATGTGCTTCTCATCCAAAATCATCCGACCGCCTCGTCCGGCAGCTCATGCTAACGCTAATGTTTGTTTTTTATTGTATTTTTTTGATTGAGCCGTTTGGCCGTTGCTCATCAACAGCAAAACACTTTCCGAGACGTTGAAGCGCAATATTCAGCGTTGGACAACATTGGACTTCATCCTAATATTTTGTCGCATAAATAAACATCACAGTACATTGTCCAGATTCCAGAAAATGGTCAACGATTATTGTTGATGGAAATGATCATCGGAACACATTTGACAGCATCCATTATTGTGCATACTGCAACAATCGTCAGTCAGTCTGTCTGTTGTCAGTGAAAATGAACACAAATTTCGTCAACACACATTTTTCACCGGATTAAAACGAGATGAGACGAAAACCCTCATTAATAAACAATATGTGGGACTAAATCAGTATTCATTTTTATCAACGAATGAAGACGAGGCGAAAATGTACTTCACGTCATAAAACAGGACGAAAATCGATGATGAAAATGATACAATTTTGGATCTCTGCCAATCTGAAACGGTGATACTGTCATGTGACCCACAGTGACACGCCCCCTTTCAGATCTGCAGCTCGCGAGTGCAGACAGACAGGAAGTGGATAAAAAAAATTAAAAAAAAGGTAAATATAGTTATAACGTAACATGTTAGGGCTGTGCAATTAATCGAAATTCAATTACAATTTCAATTATTACACTCAACAATTTATTTTTTTTTTATTACTACAAATTTTTCAGTTGTTTAAATTTATACATTTGCACCTTTTTCAAATTTTAAAACAACTAATTTAATAAATGTTGTTTCATTCAAAAGGAACTTGCATAATGATAGTTTTTCAAAGAATTGTATTTGCCTTAATATTTATCTGTTTTTTACGTTGGAAAGGTTTTGTACCAAATAAACCAGTTTGAAACTGAACTAAAACGGAGACTACATTTAAAAATGGCGGCTATAATGAACACTAGTCTGTCGTCAGTTAGCTGGTTCGGGTATTTAGTCGATCAGTCCATTCTTTCGTTGTTTCTCCAGCAACAAATTGTCGGAGGTTGAAAATCAAAATGAAGTCCGAAACTGCCGAGTGTCCTCAAACTCAACGTCTGCGAATGAAAAAGACGCATCGGAGGTTGTCGGCGAGCGTTGACAAAACGACGACGTTGGCTAGTGGCCAGAAAAGCCATTAGCACACGTTAGCGTAGCGTAGCCTTCTAACTGCATTCCGCCCCTTCAAACAAGCGCCATCATGAAAACATGAGGGTGTACGGTCCAATGGAAACATCCGGAAGCGTCATGTGACCGCAGACCCACCAGAAAGACCAACAAGACTCCTTTCGGGGGTTTTGTTTGTTTTTTTTACCCTCGTCACACGCTCGCATCAAGCCTGAAACTAAACCTGTCACAACTTGACATCTTCAAACATCAAAGCAGGCACTGGATTTACGTTAGCATGCTCACTAGTGTAGCTAACGCGGTGCATCTGATAAGTACTTTTTATTATTCACGTTTGTTGCGTCGACATTTTGAACAGCATTTGCGCAAATGTTCCACAAACGTATTTCTGTAGCTGACCTAAAAATGACGCACTTTGTAGAATTGATTCCATTATTAGCTTGTTTGCTAGCATAGCTCGTCAAATGAAATGTATTTGTGTTGATTTGCATATTTGATTATTTGGAAAACCTGTTCAAGGAATTATTTGTGCTCTTATGAGTTGCCTTGAACACAACAAACAACAATATTTATTTGCCAACACAGATTTTTATTGATATTAGCAATTAGCAATTCGTTGTTGGAGCCCTACCTTTCTTTCTTTCTTTCTTTCTTTCTTTCTTTCTTTCTTTCTTTCTTTCTTTCTTTCTTTCTTTCTTTCTTTCTTTCTTTCTTTCTTTCTTTCTTTCTTTCTTTCTTTCTTTGCTCCATGAATTACCAATAATAATGATGATCCTGATTATTCATTCATATTCATTAGCTTGTTCACTAGCATGGCCAACATGACATTTTATGGCCTTCGTTACATTTATTAGTTTTGTGAACTCACAAATGCCGCGAGAATTCATCTTGCGAGAGCAAGTTTGCTTCCTTCAGCAACGCTGCTAGCATCCGCTAACGACGTATTTGCTAGCTTGGAAAATCAAAGCATAGCAGTCCAAGAAGACTTTTCTGAAACCCAAAAAAAAAGTCTGTCAGACCAAACAAGTCTGGTGGAACTGTGGGAAGCCGCGCGAGGTCTCGTCAATGTCTCCAACAACCTTCCACAACATTTTGCTCTTCTTTACCAACACCGACAACATTTTCCTCGTCCATTTTGCAGAGTTCTTGTTAGCTATCCTTCTTCTTCTTCTTCTCTTATTTTTCTCTCTTTTGTTTGATTGTGTGAGATTTCTGTCTTTGGAGGGGACAATTTTTTTTTTTTTTTTTTGCGGTATTCTGTGTTGAGATTGTGGAAGCACACAATGTGACCAAACTGTTCAATGCCCGATTATAATCTTTTTTTTTTTTTTTGCTTTTTGTTTATTTATTTATTTTCATCATGTACAAAAACCAAATGGTTGAAATGTGAAGAACCCGTTGTGTGCTTGTCCCGGGCCTCGCTGACGTTTCTGAATGAACGATTAGCTACGATTAGCGTGCGGCAAATGTAATAGAAAAACCCCCGTCTGGCCACCACGGGGGTCTGGTGGTCTGTCGGGGGAGGGGGCAGGGGTCGGTTTTGGGGGTCCGAGGCTCCCTCCCAGCGTCCTTAAAACAACAGCGGGTGTGGTTGTGGAGCGCTGGCGTGAATCGGAGCGACGGGATGATTGTCCAAAGATTGTGGAAGCTGCGACCTGTTTGCTTAACCTCGTCACCCGCCCCCCGACGAGAGGTCGCGGCCGCGTCCCTCCTTCTTCCTCCTTCTTCCTCCTCGCTTCCCACGCCGCGTCGTTACCTCGATTACATCACACGTCATCAAGCACGCCGGGTCTTTTCTCTTTCGGGGGTTTTATCTGGGCCGGCCCGCTTCTGTTGTGCGCCAGATGTACGCCGGGCTCAAAATCAAAGAAAAAAAATAGCAAACGCCACTTTGTCTGTTGTAAAAATAAAAAACAAACCATTTTCTGAACCGCTTGCTCCTCACAAAAGTTGCGGTGGTGCTGGAGCCTATCGCAGCCGGCCCGGAATTGGTCGCCAGCCATTCGCAGGGCAAAATAGAAAAAAACAAACCAGAAAATGATTATTTGTAATACTTATTTTTCTTATCCTAAATTAGCTTGGCGCATTTGTCGTGGTCCATCATGGCACTTTTTTAATCCAAGTAAATAAGAGAGAAAATAACAATTGACGTGATTATATTGTTTGAAATCAAACGTAAATGAAAGGAAGTCGAGTTGTTGGGATGTTTTTTTTTGTTTTAAATGAGTGCATTCAAGTTGACCTTTGACACCGCCGATCAGCGATTAGGAGTCACGCACAGAGCGCGAGGTTTCCTACTGCGAGCCGATTGGCTGACGCCAGCCGGTGACTCGATGCCGATTGGCCGTCGGACGCTTTTGCTGTGATTGGCGGCCGCGTCGGTTCGGGGGCGGGACCAGACGCCACTTTGGTTTGGTCACGTGTTCCTTCCGACTTTGCGGTCTGTCCGTCCTTCTGCTTTGTCTTCTTGTCCATCCGTCATTCTGTCCTTTTCCGATGCTCGATTGTTGTCTGTCATTTTTGGAAAATTTTACAAATAATACACTTTTTTTTTTTTAAACTAAAACTAATACTGAAACTAACTAAAACTAAGCATTTATTAAATAACTCCAACAGAACCACACTGAAAACTAAATTTCAAGAAACAAAACTCAAAATGAAATCAAAACAAACTCAAATCTATAATAAATAGCTTGACTCACAACTTGAATTTGTTCCTCATAACTCAAGTCACAGATTGATTGCTCGTAACTTGTACTTTCAATAGTTTTGCTTGTTTTTATTTAGTTTTTATTTTTTTACAAATTCAGTTGGTTTGAATGAGTTTTTCGAGCAGGTTTCTTACTTTTATTTATTTATTTATATTTTTGGAATTCTTGGTTTTGCTTTTTATTAGTTTTTTTCCCCCCATTTATGGAGTGCCAGATGGGGAAAAAAAAGTCACTCTTGAGTAATTAGTCAATTAAAGTGATACTTGACCCATTGAACAATTTTCAGCAGTGAAAAGTTCCTATTTTGTCCAGAATGAATTTGATAACTTGATTACATGTACAATTCGTACCTTTTTAAAAAGTTATTTTTCTGCTTGCTGTCGACTGATGATGACATCATCTGTGCTGGTTACGACCAATCATGGCTCACCTGTTTTCTGGGTTTGCTCAACAAATTGAGCAATTTGATTGGTCGAATCGTCACTGTACTTCCTCAGCACAGGTGATGTCATCATCAGCTGACAGCAAGTACAAAATTTTTTTTAAAAGGTACTAATTGTACATAAAAAAAAATAATGAAGTTACCACATTAATTGGAGTCAAAATCTGAACTTTTGACTGCTGAAAATAGTTCAATGAGTCAAATATGCGTTTCATGCTGCATTCGAGGAGGTTGGAAATTGGAGTTTTCCAAGTTCAAACCAGGAAGTGTGCACGGAAACGCCCCCTTGAACTTGATGGCTCCAAAGTGACTTGAGTATAAAATATTATCAGTATTGGACATAACTTGACGTAACATAACGTAACGTAACGTAACGTATATGACGGTTTGCCGCCATCTCCCTGCATGAAATTATAAATACGCTCAACTACTAAACAGGATGAAATACTTATGAAATCAGATACAAACAATAAATGAAACAAAATTGCGAGCAGGCAAGTTTGCTTGAAAATAAAAATAAAAACAATTTATCGCTATCCGCCATTTTGCTTGTTTACCTTGAACGCTTTCTGATCGGAACTGGGGAAAAAAAACAACTCGGATATTTCCAACTTCCAACCGTCCTCAAATGCAGCATAAGTCCGATTGTCAAACGACAGTTTGACGTCATCGAAACGATCGTTGTCAAGTCGAGTCATCGTTATTTTTATATGAATCGACCAAGACGACGACGGAGGACATTTTCACTTTTATGAACGCAAGATGTCGTTTCAAACCATTTTTCAATTTGGTTTGGTCAAAAAAACAAACAAAAAAAAACTCGTTTGTTTTCAATGTTAACTTTCGTGAATGTTTTGGTGACCTCGAATAACCTTTGGCGGTTTAAGTCCTCGTCAGCATCGCGTCGCTCTTCTTTCTTTCTCGTCCGTTTTTGTCTTGTTGTCGGCCAAAGTGAAAGTTAGTTTTTTGAATCGCCTCCTGTCTGTGCCGCTGACCTTCGACCCCGTCAAGCCAAAATGCTTCCTTTTGGTGGGGGTCTCGTCAGAGGCTTCCTTTGAAGAAGGACAAGGAGCTGCCAATCACCGCTTAAGTACTTCCTGCGCGGGGATGAAACAAAAAACCAGGCGAGCGTAATGATGGCGGCTTCCTGCGTGCGGGGGGGGGGGGTCACCTGGACCAGCCAATGGGACGCGAGCGCTCCAAATCCAAGCGAAAGGGAGCCAAGATGGCGGCGCTCAGCGTAATCGAAGCGGACGCGGCGGCAGCGATCCGTGCACGGCGATTAGCGTTGTCACGGAAGGCCGGCGAGGAGGTCGGCAGGACGCATGCGCGCCGGCGGCTCCGCCCAGGAAGGTCGCCGCATCACCCCCGCCGTCGCACGCTCCACGTTGCCTGGATTCCGCACGCGATCTTCGGCGGCGGGCGGGGGTTGCTGACGTGCAACATCGGCACCCGCCAATCGGCGAGTCGGGGCCCACTCGCCTTTCTTTTTTTTTTCTTTTTTTTGCCTTTGTGTTTGTTTGGAAATGTCCAAGCGACGTTTAGCGCCGGCGCCGCCCGAAAACAAACCGGCGAGCGTTGTGGGTCGGCGGCCGTGACAAAACTTATCGGCTCGCAAAGTCAAAAGTGCAAAATCGTTGACAACACAAATATGGCGTCGCTAGCGCCAGCGTTTTTTTTTTTTTTTTTTTTTCCAGTTTGATGGAATTTTCTTTGGAATGGATTTGTGTCGTCAATTCAAATTTCAATCAATGATTACACTCCACAATCACAAAGTCAGCATCATCATTAAAAAAAAAAGTTATTTATACTCATTTTTGAGTTGTGTAAATTTATACAGTTGCACCTTTTTGAAATTTTTTAAATAACTCATTTAATCAATTTTGTTTCATCCAAAAGGAACTTGCAATAATTAGTGTTTCAAATAATTTCATTTGTCTTCATATTTTTTTTTATTCGTTTTTTTACGTTTCAACATTTTCTTATTTTGTACCAAAAAAAAAAAAAAAGATCTTTCTACTTAACTTCAAATTTTTGCCAACATAAATAATGAAATAAATCATTATTATAAATATATATTATGATAAATTCTGTTTGCTCCAAAAGGAACTTGCATAATTATAATGTTTCTATTTATTATTATTATTGTTGTTATTATTATTATTATAAGAACAACTTATTAGTATATTTAAAAAAATGAATTTGGCAATATATTGTGACATTTTAAACATCCATTTTTGATGGAAAAAATATTCAAGAAAATGTCTTACTTTGAGTTGGGTTTAAAGTACACCGTAATCATGGAAGAATATTATATTAACAGAAGATGAAGTCTTCATATTTTGATTTCAACGCTGTTCAAACATTACAACATGTTTGTTCAATTCAGTTATAAGATCAATAAATAATACATTTTCATACAAAGTCTCCATTTACAAGTTTACTGATTAGTATTTTCTAAATTTGAGTCAAAAAATTGCAACAATCAACTTGTAAATTTGTATGGGGATTAATTGGTATTGAATCAAATCGTGACCGATGAATCGAATCGCCAAATATTAGTCAATTCACACCCTTAGTATATTATTATGATAGAAGTCATTTTTATACTTCTTCCTCCTCTTTTTGAACATGTCAATTAGGAAACTGTTGACAATTTCTTTTTCTTTTCTCTTTTCGAAAGGGATAACGTCACTTATTTGGCCCATTATAGCAATAACAAGTGAACAGTTTGTCGATAATTAATTTGATATTTTCATTATTTGTCATGTACAAATTAGTAGCTTTTGAACACATTTTGCAATTTGTTGTCGCCTGAAAATGACATCACAAGGGCCCATGCAGGTAACCAATCACAGGTCAGCTTGTGAATGTCACATGACCAAAGCTAGAAAACAGGTGAGCTGTGATTGGTTACCTGCATGGGCCCTTGTGATGTCATTTTCAGGCGACAACAAATTGCAAAATGTGCTCAAAAGCTACTAATTTGTACATGACAAATAATGAAAATATCACATTTATCATATGAAAATATTCCTGTTTGACTGCCAAAAATGGTGAAATAAGTTCCTTGAAGGACAACTTGTATTTTATACTTGTGATGTGTTTATATGTTCAATCAAACCCAATCAATCAATCAATAATATGTGGAGCGCCTTGGCAGTTTTTTTTTTTATTTTTTTTTTGGTCCTAATTTTGTGTTCCCAATCCAGCTGGCAACTTGAGCAGATGTTGACATTTGACGCATTCTCACTTCAAGCGGTGACGCAATCGCATCGTTCTCGCGCTTCACTTTCAGTTGAGCGAGTCTCCGATTTCTTGGCCTTGCGCGGGCGCATCAGCTTCACCATTATGGAGCCGTGCCGACACCCGTTGAGCTTTGATTAGTCGCGGCGGGATTAAAAGGCGAGCGAGCGAGCGAGCGAGCGCTCCAATCGCACGTCGTCCGCAAGTCTCAACTTGATTTCGAAAGCCTTTTAACAACAGACTTTGCATTGCAAAATTATTGCATCTCTCTGCGATATGCGGATTGCATGGGCCAGTATCGCAATTTTGATATTCTTTTGATATATTCTGCAGCCCTAATCAATCCAAATCATAAATAAATACATATTTCAAAGAAGTCTTTGCTAAAAAAAAATAATAAAAAAATGTTGTTGCTTAAATGCTGGAACTGTTTGAAAATTGGTTAAGGATGCAAAATAAACAGCAAAAAATAAATAAATCAATTGTAATTAGGGCTATGCAATTAATCGAAATTCAATTACAATTTCAATGATTACACTCCATAATTACAAAATAAGCATAATTGTAAAAAAAGATTATTAAAACAAATTTTTGAGTTCTGTAAATTTATACATTTGCACCTTTTTTTTTTACATTTTAAAATAACTAATTTAATACATTTTGTTTCATCCAGAAGGAATTTGCATAATTAGTGTTTCAAATAATTTCATTTGTCTTCATATTAATTTTATTTTTTTAACGGTTCAACATTTTCTTATGTACTTAAAAAAAAAAAAAAAAAAAAAAATGATCGTCCTACTACATATACACTCCAACTTCAAGTTTTTGCCAACGTAAAAAAAATAAAAATAATAATAATTATAAATATATATTAATATAAATATACCAAAAATAAATAATCGTGATTTCAATTACTGCCAGAATAATTGTGATTATTATTTTTCCCATAATCGAGCAGCCCTGATTGAAATTTCTCACATGCATTACTAAATAAAAATGTGATTTTTTTTTATTTTTTTTTTTTCTTGCGTCCTGTTGTTGCGTCAAGTGACGAACGATGTTGCAAGATTCTTTTGGGACTTCAAAGTTTTTCTTTCAAGTCTGTCCCTGACGACCTTTCAACTTCCTTCTCAATTTGGAAGAAGGTCAAAGTGCGGATGAACTCTGAACTCTCACCCCTCTCCAAACCGCCCCCCCACTCCTCTGAAGGTCCAAAAACTTGACAACAACAAGTGTATTTTTTGTTGTTTTTGTTGTTGTTTTTTGCCTTTGAATTTGGATTTCCTGTGTGGATTTTTCCGGCATACCCGCAGAAAAGCCACGCAAGTGTTGAGCCGTGTCTGTGTGGCTTTTGTGCGGGTATGCCAGCAAACTCTGCATTTGTGCGTCAGCCTCGTTCAAGAGCAACAATTTGTTGTCGTGATGCGCGGACGCCGATTGGCCGCCCGTCCATTCTTTGGTGACGTGCGACCAGTCGGTTGTTTGGCGACCAATTTGTCGTCTGTCAAAATGAAGAAAAAAAAAAAGTTGTATGTCAAGAGACAGGCCGCGTGCGTGTGTGTGCGTGCGCGCCAGTGTGTAAAACGTGACCTCCCGCAGGGGACGGCGGCAGTCCAAACCAAACGTTGCGCGGACGTCACTTGTCAGGCCTGCAGGGCGGCGCCACATTGTTGTGACGCGCAACATGTCAGACACAAAATGGCGTCCGGATGCCACCGCCGGCAATGTGTGCAACTGGTGGCCCCTGGCCAATCTTGGAGTGAGTGGGCCCCTGATTTTGTTTCTCTCTTCTTCTTCTTTGTACTTTGAGTTGCTGTGGAACTCGCTGCTGCCCGGCATGTTGTGGTCAAATCAAGTACTGCAACTCAAGGGCATCTCTTTTTTTTTTTTTTTTTTTTTTTTTTTTTTTTTTTTTTTTTTTCTTTTTTTTTTTTTTTTTGAAGAGCTCAGAATTGTTCATTCGGTAGTCTTACCGATTCAACGTCTTGTCATCATTGCTCTTTTTTTTTTTTTTTTGTGTGTATGTGTGCGTGCGTGTGTGCGTTTGCGTGTGTGCGTTTGCGTGCGTTTGCGTGCGTGCGTGTGCGTGCGTGCAAATACGTATACATTTATACTCATTCATTCACCTAAAACCTTATAAATATCCCATTACCCTTCGCCTTAACCAGGTACTTCAGAATCTTGCCAGAGTCGTGAGATTTAAATGGTCAGGAGACCAGAGAAAAGGTCAGAAAAAAAAAGAAATAAAGAGAAAAGAAAGGTAAATCAAAGTGACATCCAGCACCGACCAAACACTTCCTGCCTTCCCCATGATTACAAAATCAAAGTCTTACGCCAACCCCGGAAGCCTCTAAATTCCAGCAAATTTAGCGAGATCTCAAGAGCCCAGAGGAAAAACTAAAGAGAGGAAGGAGGGAAGGATCGATAAGGCAGAGTGAGATCAATAGAAGCCAGTACATCCAATCCATCAAAGTGAAGTCCAGCACCAACAAGACCCCTCCTGCGTGGTTACAAAACCGGAGTCTTATGCCAACCCCAGAAACCTCATACTTCTAATAAATTAAGATCTCAAGTGACCAGAGGAAAAACTAAAGAGAGGAAGGAGGGAAGGATAGATAAAGCAAAGTGAGAACCACAGACACCAGCACCAACTGATTCAAGGGGCTGTGGGAGGGAGAGGGTACTTCTGTTGAGTTTCAGTAGATGCTGGTGCGACGGATCTGGCATGCATAAGGACCACCACCAAAGAAAGAAGCCGTCAACCGCGGTCCAGCAAAGCGAGCACCCCCCCCCCCCGGAATCCCCAGGCCGCGGCAGCACCAAGGCCACCCCCAAGCCACCCGAGCGGACACCGGTCGGCGAGCCGACCCAGACACCCGGAACACCCCCGCCCCAGCCCCGGCCCACACCCCCGAGCCCAAGGCCGCAGAACGAGGCCCAGCGGGCCCCCACAGCGCCCCACCGGTCCCCAGCCCCCATCCCCCCACGACCCCCCCGCACCCCACCCAAACCCGCCATCCACCACGACCCAGGCCCCACCACCCCCGACCCCCAAACCCCCGAACACACCCCGACCCCCAGCACCCAACCCCCCACCCACCCATACCTCCACCCCCCCCCCCCCAAACAAGCCGCCCCCCCCCGACGGCCGCCACCCCCCCCCCGCGAACCCGGCCCCCCGCGAGAACCCCCCACCCCCCCCCGGAAACCGGCACCGGGCAGCAGCGCAGAGAGGGAAGATGTGCCCACCCCACCCCACCTCCAGCCGCGCGAGATTTGCACAGCGGCGGGAGGGGGGAAGCAGAGGAGGAAGCACCAGGGGAGAAGGCGGAACACCAGAACACCGAGCCCGGTGGGGAGAGGCCCCGGCCAGAGTACAAGTGACACCTAACCCTGTTACTGAGTCCGCCAGCTCGCCGACTGGCGAGCTCTACCCTTATACCGTGAATGTGGCCCCACCCAGTGTATATACAAGTGTGTGCGTGTGGTGCATTAAAATTGGGAGCAGGTGAGTCGGAGCAGAGGGAAAAAATTTCCCCTATTCCGACCCACCCGTATCCCCCCCCAAAAAATGAATATGTATATGTGTGGTGCATTAAAAAAGGGAATGGAGGGACAAAGTGGTGGGGCAGGGACACAAATGGGGGGGACCACAGCGCTGCCAGGCACTGCAGTCCATCCCCTCTGATGGCTCCCCGCCCCAACTCACCCCTCCCCTTGGACGTGAGGTGCATTAAAATTGGAGGGGAGTTGAAGGGTGAAGACGGTGTTTCCACCCTTCCCCACCCCACCAAGAAATGTGTTGTGTGCCCTATGTGTATATTTACAAAGTGTATAGTGCAAGCTAGTGAAGTGAGTAAGAGGAGCGACCAGCGGGGCCTCACCCAACCCGGCGGGTGTAGGTGGCACGCCCGCCCCCCAGCACCCCCACCCCCTGCCGCCCCCCACCTCATCCACCCGGCACCACAATGGGCGGACAGCCAGCGCAGCAGGGCTACCGGACAGCCCACCGGCCACCGGAGCCCGCCCGGGGCGCCAGGAGTTATACCGGAGTGGGGCAGGCCCCAAACCCTCGCCCGGCCCCCGGAGCCCGACGCCCGGGCCGAGGAGGGAGCCCCAGGCCCAGGGAGAGGGAGGGGGAGGGGCCGCAGGGCAGACAGGGAAGGGGGGGGGGGGGCGGGGGAAGCGGGGAGAAGACGACAAGAAGGCGAAAGGGCGGCTGCAGGGCAGGAGGCGGGGGGGGAGAGGAGGAGGGAGGGCGACAAGGGAAAAGGGACCGGGAGGCAGAGGAGGATGGGCGGGAGGAGGCGAGGAGGGAGAGGCGACGGGGGGGAGGAAGGGGGAGGGGAGAGGGAACCACGGGGCACACCGGAGGCCCACCCACCCCGAACCGCGCCGCCGGGCACGGAGCAGCGGACCGCGCCGGGACGGCACCGCCCCGGGCACCAGGGGAAGCACCCCAACACCGCACCCCACAGGGGGCCCAGGGAGCGGCCAAGACGCAACCGCCACCGAGCAGACAACGGGGGGGGGGGGGGGGGGCAGAACCACCCCCGCCCGACCACAGGGGACGGCGTCAAGAAAATTTACTAATTAGCATGCAGTAACACCAAGTGTTGATGCTTAGTGCCCACTAGAAATAGATCTTAAGGAGTTATTGAGTATAGTGTCGTATAGTGTGGTATGCTCGAGCCCACTAGCAGCAACTAGGTTCCTGACTATATAAAAATAAAAACAATCAGATACAAAATACCAAATACAGGAGCAGCGAAAACAGAAGTTGTAACGATGTGGTGGCTCTCGTTAACAGGCAGAATCTTGGCAGGATTAAGTTGCCAAATTGAGATTAAAATATTCTATGTACATAGACCATATTTGTTTAAATCTTGATACTTGATTTTTATTTAAGGCAGAGATTTTTTCCATTGAGATATAATTTATTAGTAAGTTTAACCAGTGGTCGATATTTAGAGATTGTTTATTTTTCCAATTGACAAGGATTATTTTTTTAGCAATAGTAAGGGCTATAAATATAGATTGAGATTGTTTACATGGTAGCTCAGTTATTGTTAAGTCACCTAGTAAACACAATCTTGGAGATAAAGGAAGCCTACAGTTTAATATATCAGCGAGCTTTCCCAAGATTTTAGTCCAGAAATGCAGCACTGGAGTACATGACCATAAAGCATGAAGATAAGTATCGGCAGTGTTTTGTGAGCACTGGAGACAAATGTCGGAGTCAGAGAGTCCCATTTTTTTCATCATATATTGTGTAATATATGTTCTATGAAGTATCTTATATTGGATAAGTTGCAAATTTGTCTGTTTGGTCATTTTAAATACATTTTCACAGATTTGGGTCCAAAAGTCTGGTTCCGGAACTATAGACAAGTCTTTTTCCCATTTTAAAGTCGGTAAATACGTTTTATTTGTGTATAAAAATAACTTATATATTTTTGATATTTTCTTTATTGTTGTTGGAGAAAGCTTTATAATATCTTTAGCTAAGACAGGCAGTTGGAGCGTATCCTGAAGTGTTGGGATTTGTTTCTTAACCATATTTTTAACTTGCAGATAATGTAAGAAATTTCCCTTTTTTATTTCATATTTCTGGACCAAGTTTGTATACGATATAAACTTATTATCTGAGAAAAGATGATGAAGGTGTGTAATTCCTTTCTGCTCCCATAGGCTTAAATGGAACGACTGATTATTAAGTTGAAAGTCGGGGTTATGCCAAATGGGAGAGAGCCCACAGGGCGCCAATTGGGAGTTTGTAATTTCTAATGCCTTCCACCAGGCAGTCAGGGTGGCGGCTATCATTGGGTTTTTAAAACAATGATGTCGTCTTATTGATTTTGTAATAAAGAGTAAATCTGACAGTCTAAGATTATTAACTATTATAACTCAAGGGCATCTCTAACGCTTAAAAAAAAAATCAGCAACATGGTGGTCGTTGGGTTTTTCAATGTTTCTTTTCTTTTTCAGTCCGAAGGCTTCAAATTGATTGATTGATTGAAATGTCAATTGTGACAATTGCAGCATTATTTCAAAACGTGCAGACGTTAAGATTGATGTGAAGAGAAACGAAGGAGGTCCTGAAAGGGAAAAAGCTGAAGTAACGAGGCGGAAACTTAAAATGGCCGTTTTTGTTGTTGTTGTTGTTGACCATAAGAAGAACTTGTGGAAGGAGTTGGACAAAGTCATGCAGGAGAGACTCGTTACAACAAGCACATTAAAATTCACATCATTCCAATTCATAACAAGAAGTTAGGTAAGTGAATAAATACATTAAATAGAATAAACATCAGACAACAAATGTGTTGAGTTATCCTCCACCCGTTGTTGCTAAAAAAAATATTAATTCAATATTATACAGATTAAAATAATAATAAATAATATATAAATAACTTTTTGTAAGTACACAAGTAAATAAAATTTACATCAAGAAATTAATAACAAGAAGTCAGTGAATAAATAAATAAATAAATAAATAAATAGGCTTATAGTTTTTTAGTTTTGATTTCGTTTGGATTTTTTTTAATTCAGTTGTATTGTATTGCTGTTAATGTTTTATGTTATGTTATGTTTTTTTTTTTGTGTTTCTGTAAAGCAGAATATAATAGCAGCAAATTACATATGGAATAGTCAGTAAATATTTTATTTTTATGTCATTAGGATTTAAATACAACTTTTGAAAAAATATTGAATGGAATGAGGCTTAAATACATATTCAAAATTTTATAATTAATATTTTGTAATTCTACATTTTGTTAGCACGCCGGATGACGTCATTAATTGTGAATAGGAAATCTTTTGGCGTCAACAATTCAGAAAAAAAACAACTTACAAATATATTAAATTAAATATAGATATTTTTAGTTACAGGTAAATAAAAATTGTCAATTGAAAATGAAAAGGGTGTTCACATATATATATATATACACTTAGAAAAATCATTTATATTATATTATGATGATCTGAACGTTTTTATTTTTGTAATGGAAGAAGAATGCACATGCATGAAAGCGTTTAAAAAAAAATTCTCTCACCAGCAGTTGAAATTTTAGATTTTTTTTTTCCCAACACAAGACTTTGCCAGGAAAAAAAAAATCCCTCCAAAATTCATCAATTGACCAATCAGACAACGTTAAAAATGTTGTTGTTCCTTTTTTAATCAAGTTGAGTTTGCCCAAAGGGAAACACAAAAACAAGCATCACATCAAGAACAAAAAAAATGAACTGAACCACAAGAAGTGCCAAGAAAATAATCATAATCATAAAAATTAATAATCTGAGATTTTGTTGAGCCCCAAATTTCCAAATTTTTTTCATTTTGGATTTTTTTGTCACCACATACAAAAAAAAAAAAAAAAAGCCTGACCTGCCAACTCCAACTTTTTCATTTTTCTATTTTGGCTCGCAAATGTTTCAGTGCAAACAAGACCAACAATTTTGCATTATTTCCCTAAATATTAAAAAAAATAAAATAAAAGTAAAAAGCATCATGATGGGTTTAGGACAGTTCCAGTCGTTCAAGTGTAAAAAAAAAAAGGAAAAGAAAAGAAAAGAAAAAAATCATTTTTGAAAACTAACAACAACAAATTGTAAAAACATCAACAAACTCCTCAAAAAGCAGCACAACTTTTAGTGAGTCACGTTTCCATGGCGACGTCAGCTGTGTGAGAATCATCAGGTAAAAAATACAGTGATGAAGGATAATCATTTATATATTATATATCTATAGATTTATATCTTTTTTTTATTTATTTTTTTTAGTTCAGCTGCCATCAGTGAACACACACACACATTTACACACACGTTGCATATAGAAGACAAACTAACCAGTTTTCCTTTTGCATCATTTTCCACGCCTTATGAGTTTTGTTTTGAACTTAAAATATTATTATTATTGTTATTATTATTGGAGGTATGTTGACCTGAGAATTACAAAAAAGTCAAAGATTGTTTTCGACCCTGATTGTCTTTGCACATTTAAGGCTCATTTATATGTGAATATTATTAATAATCGTGGGGGGAAAAAATGGATTGTCTGCTGCAAAACAATTCTGTCAATAAATAATAGTTTGTCCGTTTGAGGCTGCAACATCCTCATCACATTTTAAATACAATAAATACAAACAAAGTCCTGATAAATAAGCAAGAAGTGAATAGAAATATACTTTAGTGTTGTTTTGTCCCTTTTTTTGTTGTTGCCCCCAACAAAAAGTTCCATATACGCTTTGAAATATAGATTATTTTTGTTTGTCTTCTCCTTCCTGGTGATGAAGAAGAATGAGGATTTGAGTATATTTCAGTTTAGAAAGGCGCTGGGTGCGAGCCTCTTCTGGTGCGCCAGCACGCCCGGGAAGGCCGCCGACGCGCCGGACGCCGAGAAGCCGCTCCGAAGCGAGTGCGGATGAGGGGGACTTGCTCCTGCTCCTGCTCCTGCTCCTGCTCCGCCGCCGAAGCCCTGCTGCAAATGCGGCCCCTGCGGCTGCTGGCCCCCGGGCCCCGGCGGCGGCGACACAAAGTACCCGGCGGCCGGAGCGTGCAGGCCCACGCCGTACGAGCGGCCGTGCAGCTCCCCGCCGTTGGCCAGCTGCTCCACGGCCGGCAGAAGCGAGCCGTAGCCGGCGGCTTGTCCCGCGTGCAGGAAGCCGGCGGAGGCGCCGTTGTAGTGCGCGTGCGCGTGCGCGTGCGGGTGAAGCGACAGGAAGGGCGAGAGCTGCCAGTAGAGCGCGTTGGCGGGCGGCCGCTCGCCGACGCCGACGCCCGCCTGCTGGTGCTGGTGCTGGTGCTGGTGCTGGCCCAGGCCGAGCGGCGGCGCGAAACGCAAGCCGCGCTTGAGCGCCAGCTTGCCGCGCGACGTGGCCGAGCGCCTGCGCAGTTTGCCGGTGGTGCCGCCGATGAAGACGTCGTCGCTGCTGGGGTCCAGCATCCAGTAGTTGCCCTTGCCCGGGTCGTCGTAGTGGCGCGGCACCTTGACGAAGCACTTGTTGAGGCTCAGGTTGTGCCGGATGGAGTTCTGCCAGCCCTGCTTGTGCTCGCGGTAGAACGGGAAGTTCTTCATGATGAACTCGTAGATGCCGTTGAGCGTCAGGCGCTTCTCGGGGCTCTGGCGGATCGCCATCATGATCAGCGCGTTGTACGAGAACGGCGGCTTGTCCAGCTTGGTCGCCGCCGACGACGCCGGATCCTTCTTGGTCGTCGCGTCGTCGTCCGTCGTCGTAGCGGGCGCCTTGTCGGGCTCCGCCCCCGTCGCAGCCTCCGGCGACCTCGCCGGCGACGCGCCGCCGCACTTGCTGGACGGCAGCAGGAGGCTTTTGATGCTGAACGACGACGAGCATCGCAGCGGCTCCTTCGACTCCTCCATGCCGCAAAAAAAAAAAAAAAAAAAAAAAAAAAAACACGAAAAAAAAAAGTTTTCACAACACTTTTAACAACAACAACAACAAAAACAGGAAGAAGAACGAAGAAGAAGAAAAAAAAGTCCCGTCCCGGTCTTTTGCCGTCCTGGCGGGAAACTACTGAGTGACAGCCACGGGAGAAAGGCGCGCGAGGGGATGAGAGAGGGAGAGAGAAAGAAAGAGAGAGAGAGAGAGAGAGAGAGCGCGTGCTCGACAGTGCGAGAAAAATGAGTAATTAAGGAGGAGCTTCAGCGACAACAAACAACAACAACAACAACAACTTCTCTTTTCTACTTTTTGCTTTTTCATTCCGTCTCCTATAGTGCGAAACAAACCCCCCAAAAAAGTAGAAGAGAAAAAAAGGAAAAAGTCCGGCGTACGTGACGTAACGGTTTGCGCGTGCGCGCGCGCGCGTCGGCCGCCTTTTGTTTTCTCAAGCGCAATCATCGTGTGGGCAAACAACGCGCGCGCACGCACGGCGCGTGTGCGCTCATGCGTGTGTTTGCTCGGGGTGGGGGCAAACACAAACGCAGACAGACAGACAGACAGACGCGACGTTGGCGCCTCCTGTCGGCAGCGGATGGGACTGCAGATCCACACAAAAAATGATGCCTCAATTGCGAATATTAGGTAGCAAAAACAGAATGAAAAATAATAATAATAGCAAGCTCTAAAAAGACATGAATTTTGTTTTACTGACAAGACAATTCAATGAGAAATGTTGTCAATATCACAACAAATAAGCAATAACAAAATTCTGTACAAACATTCCAATTAAATCATGAAGCAAAATGACATATGGCAATCATAAATTCAAAAATAATCAACCAATTCAACTAAACAAGTAATGTTTTTTGTTTTGTTTTTTAAATCTTTTTGACCTTAACTGACCTTAATTGTTAAACAAAACCAGTTGAAAAAAAATACAATTAAAATCAGAATTTCATTCTTAATTTATCCCTTGTTATTCACAGTACTTTTCAAAATCCCCTATATAGGTTTTTTTATTAAAAAAAAATATTATTTTGTAAGGAGAAATAGGTGACACAAAATAGCAAAAGATATTTGAAAAACTTTGTAGAATGTGTCAGTTATTATTATTATTAATATTAATATTATTGACCCACTACTGTCCACCTAAGATGAACAAACCAAAATTACACATGAATATGGTCATCCAAAATAAATTAAGTTGTTCCACAAAAAGTTTGGGAAAAAAAGGCCATTAATAAATAAAAAAATCACAATTTCATACTTTGCCATTTATCCCTTGTTATTCCCAGAACTTTTCAAAATCCCATATACGTTTTTGTTTTATTAAGAAAGAATTTGAAGTTGAGAAAATATAAAATTGGTAAGGAGAAAAAAATGACCCAAAAAAATAGCAAAAAAAATTTTGTTCAACGTGTTTTTGCATGCAAATTATTCATGATTATTTTTCATGTATTTATTTGTTATGATTAAATTGGCTGGCTAGATTTTTCTGATTATTTTTTGCACTCATTTTATGCGAAAGTGCGCCTCGCCGCATCATATTTGAATCACTAAAATGCGATTGGCGTGTGATCGATTAGTTTCATCTGCAAGTGGTTTTTGCTGTTTGTTTGCACTCGCTGCACATCGTGTATGACAACAGTGCTCAAATCCAGATTATGCGCGCGCGCATAGTGTCACCGTGTGCTGTATTAAATCTGCCGTGTGTGTGCGTGACAGATGGTGTTTGTGTTGAAGTGCATGCGAGCCGCCAACAAAAGCTTCCTTTGGACCCCATTCACAAGTATGACGTGCACACGCACACACAATTATTAAGTCGCTCCCAGATCAGCTTATTTTACTCAACGAAAACCATCAAACTAAAATAAGAATCAAAGAAAAAGGAAAATGCCTTTAAAAAAAACAACAACTAAACTAACTGAAAGTGACGTTTTCATTTTACTTTATTAAATATTGTGCACAAGTAATACACATTAAAATACAACAACTAATACTGAAACTAACGCAAATGAAACTAAATCTAGCATTTTTTTTAAACTAAAACTAATGAAAACTAACAGAACCACCCTGAAAACTAATCAAAACTAAATGTTGGTTAAATAAATAAAATAAATAAATGAATTAAAAAACAAAAATTAACACTGAAACTAACACAAACAAAAATAAAACAGCATTTTTTTTCAAAAGCTAATAAAAACTAACAGAACCACCCTGAAAATGAATCAAAACTAACCAAATGTTCGTGAAATAAATACATTTAAAAAGCGAAAACTAATACTGAAACCAAAAAAAAAAAAAAAAAAAATCTAAGCTTTTTTTTAAAAAAGTAAAACGAATAAAAACCAACAGAACCACCTTGAAAACTAACTAAATGTAAATAACAAAACTCCAAATGAAAATAACGAACTGAAATGAAAAATTGCAAAACTCTAATAAAAATAATAATAATAATCATAACCCTGCACAGTCGGAGTTGCGCAAGTGAAATGTTTGTTCCTGTTTGTGCATTTTGAATTGAGCGTTTCTGAAAAATGTCTTTGAGTAAGTTGAGGTGACGTTACGTCGGCAAAAGAATCCGACCGGTCGTCGTCGTCGTACGTCCAACGAAAGCAGAGTAGCTGACGAACTTGACTAACTTGTTGTGGGTGAAGGCGCTGGAGACGCAAAAAAAAAAAGAAAAGATTTTGGATCGCAGACGTTGACAAATGGACTTGACGTTCCCAAACGTGTTTGCTTTCGTCTTGCCGTTACGCTTGCGAACGTTGACGTGACGTTTGAAAAGGAGAACGTGCGCTGCGCCGACGGAGAAGGCCGACTCGCTGGCATGGGCACACTCACTTTTTCCAACAGCTGCTGTTTCCAAAACATGGCCGTCGTCACGTCACGTCGCGTCACGTCAGGCCACTGGATCGCCGACTAGCCCGCACACGCCAGTGCAGGCCGCTGAAGTCACATGTCTAGCCACAGCCAATCCGCTCAATCGACTGTCTCTTTAAGCCAAACCGAGAAGTGTGCGTTTGTCGGATTATTACCTCCTCTGTGCATCTCCGCGGCCCAATGGGGGTTTCTCGTTGCTTCTCGTCTAGTCGGGTTTGTTGTCCGCCTCTCGATGTTCAGCCAAAAAAAAGTGTCAAAACTCTTATTTGTGTCTGCGTTTTGGGATCCAACACTGACGGACATTTTCCTTTTCTTTGCGTACGTCGCTGCTCGAGTGGCAGGAAAGGATCAATCGAGGTATTCTGATGCCCTCACATATGGGAAAGAGGAGCTTTCTACTTTAGCCGTTACTTTGACTTTGCCACGAAATTCGCCTCAATTGACAGTCACATTTCCTCATTTCGATGCAAAGCTTCCAAAATTGTCATCTTGACTTTGCATGCAAATTTGAATTGGAAGTGAAATATTTGCAAGCGAACTTCCCGGCAACAAGTTTTCAACTTTTTTGACATGCGATTCCGTTCCAATATTGATGTGATGTTGACGCTGATGGAAAGCAGCACATCGGTCGCGTGGGGTCGCCGCTTCCTGGATGTCGTCCAAGAATTTGGACAGAAAAACGTGACGGACGACGCGGCGCGTCCTGTCGAGCGTACGTCGCCGCCGCTCGCCGAGTCTTTGGCCTCCGCCCGCCGCTGACCCCTGTCGACTCGGCTGTCGACTCGGCGCCGACTCGGCGCCGGTGCTCGTCTCGGATGTTGACGAAGGGCCGAGCGGCCGACTCGAGGTTGACGCCGGCGTGTCGTGCGCTACCTTTCAAAACAACTCTTATCAAATATGACAGCATCATCGCACGCGTGCCTTCGACCCGGCGGGGGGGAGGGGCCAAGGAGGAGGGAGGACTTTGTGTCAAAGCGAGTCCGAAGAAGCCAATGAAGCGATATTTTCAGGGATTTCCTCAACTCAAAATAAGTTTAAAAACGTCCCGTGTTGCGAGCGTCTTCATTGGAGTGAAACATGACGTCGCTATCAAACGCAAAACAAATCAATACAAATACAATCAATAATCACATCAAATCGATGACTCGGGAGAATCGGCGCAATTCTTTTGAAAATTCTGCCCCTAAAATCAATGTCTTCTTAGCAACGTGACATTTACTTGACGTGTCTATCACAAGTAGACCCACAAAAAAAAACGTCTCTTGTGAAAAGACACCAAATGTCGGCCATTTTGTTATGAAACTTCTCTATGAAGACTTTTGCTAAATTCAGCCCCAAAACATTTTTTTCTTAGTGGCATGAAATTTGGTAGAAATGTCTATTATATACATAAACCCACAAAAAAAGTCTCTTGAAGCGAAACGAAGTCCACCATTTTGGTTTGAAACTTCCATCTTAGTACAAAGTCTGTTGAGTCTCGCAAGTAAATATTTTGAAAAGTTTGCCCCAAAATCCATTTCTTCTCCGCAACATGACATTTGCTCCACATGTTTATCACGAGTAGACCCACAAAAAACATCTCTTGAAGCCACGTCTGAAAAGACACCAAATTTCAGCCATTTTGCTTTGAAACATCTCTATGACGACTTTTGCTGTTGACTGCTTTGAAGAAAACAAAATTGAGCCCCAAAAAACAGTTTTTATTAGCAGCATGACATTTGGTAGACATGTCTATTATATGTAGACCCACAAAAAAGTCTCTTGAAGCTCTGTTTGAGACCAAACAGCAAGTCCACCATTTTGGTTTGAAGCCTCCATCTTAATACGTCTGTTGAGTCTCGTTCATAAATATTTTGAAAATTCATCCCCGAAATCGATTTCTTCTTAGCAACATCACATTTGCTCGATGTGTTTATCACGAGTAGACCTGCAAAAAAAAAGCCTCTTGAGGCCATGTGTGAAAATTTCATCCATTTTGTTTCGAAGCTTCCATCTGCGTGTCGAGTCCGAAGGCTCAAAAAGCAACAAAATGTCTGCTAGCAAATTGAGGGTGACTTATCACCATCCAAGTTTGTCGTGAGCGGACCCACAAAACGCTTTCAGCCCATAAAAGGCACAACAAGTGGAGCATTTTGATGTCGCTTTTCGGATTCGTTCCGCTCGGACAAACTTGCGAGCAAACTGGACGCACGAGAACTTGACAGATTGTCAACGCCAAATTGTGACCAGCGTCAACTTTTCACGACGACGTGCAGCAACTTTTGATGACGCGCCGAATAGCAAGAAACTCGTAAACAATCGTTTAGTTTAGTTTTTTTTGCGTGGTGAAATTGCTGTGGGATTTCCTTGCAACTCTGCCTCCTCTCATCAAATCGTCCTCATGGCTGGCGAGGGCCCCGTTGGTGCTTTTTCTTTTTTTTTTTTCCGTCTTCTTACGTTGTTATTCCGGCGCCGCCGTTACACGACAAAAAAGGTCAAATTAAGTCAGGCGGACGCGTCGCCCGCATTCAGGTCATGGCGAGTTCACGGCTAATAATAGAACGGCGTGTTCCAGGACAAACCCCCCCCGCCGCACCACGTTAGGCTCCGCCCACAGCGCGCTGCACACGTGCAACATGCACCCCCCACCCCCCCGCCAGGCTTTACCCACACACACACGACACGTCATCAACAGTGTGCGGGGGGGCAAACGTCAGGTTGAGTCGCCGCTTACGCCGCCGGCGAGCCAGCGTCCGTTACAAATCAAAACATTTGCTTCATTCAGTCGGGGATGTTCAGCACACGCACGCACGCACGTTGGGGGTGCTCACACACTGACCTACATTGATGCGAGGGCGCTTTGACTGCTTATGAATGAGTCGCTCTGACTCGATAAAGGAAATGAATGTTTGGTGCAGGTGGAACGACTTGAGTCAAGTCACTTAACTTCAGTCAGTCCAACGTCAAATCATTCAACTCATTGAGTTGACACAATAAGAATTCAGGTGAATATTTGAAATTGACAAGTGACAAACTTTGCTTTCCGTACTTGAGAATGGAAGAAAACTTTTTGGATCAAATTTGAAACCACGTTTGAAACTAGTTTTGTGGGAACCTCACGATACCACACAAGGCCCACAAGAACCATCTCACAATATTATTCGATTATCAATATGTTGCTCAGGTCATCAATCTACGATAAAACTACTCACGACATCAACTTGTTTTTTCATTGAGAAAATGGTTCCTTTTTGTACCATCACTGAAACAAAATATTCAAGCTGGTGTGTTATTGTTTTTTAAACAAATACAAATGTCTTCATAACAGGGACAACTTTCTGTCAACAAATTGATGTCAAATTGTTTCATTTTATAAACTGTGACACCATTTTTTTGTGTAACATTGCAAAAGTAAATAAATTCATGACTTAAATATTCAATCCAATGAAATTAATATTGATATCGCTCAGAAATTGTGTGCTTGAAAAAGTCGAAACATAAAACAGGTTTGAAAATGTTCAAATTGAAGATATAAAGACGTTTTTCATCAAAACGTACGCAAGAGTTGCTGGTCAAAGTGTGCTGACGATTCTTCTTCGCCTGAAGACTTGCGTCCATTTCCCTGCCACTCTTATGAGACGCTCCCCCTAGTGGCCCGCCAAGTCATTGCTCAATAAGTCATCAACAATGGAGCCCTTATCGTGGCTGGATATCAACTACAAATATTGATACAAGTGTGATTGCTGGTAAAGATTGTGAATAAATCCGTTTTTTTAAGTGATTATTTTACAGTTGCTGATGTGATTGTGCAGTCATGTGACATCCTCACTGATGACATCACTGCCTGTAACCTCTCACAACCGCTTCCTACGCGTTTGTTTGTTTGTTTGTTTGTTTGTTTGTTTTGACGACGCGTTACAAAACAAAACAAACCAAATGTTGTTGTCATCACCAGCTGAACTTTTGCCACCTTTTGCATTCATTGGCTTGATTTGATGCAAGCAGCTCGAACCCGACGCAATCTGATACGTCAGCACAATCCCATCAAGTCCGATGGGCAACATTTTCCTTGAGCGTCAACGAGACCTGGCTTAAGTCAAGCGTTGGCGTGTGCGCGTGTGAGGCAAGCGTGTCGGCGCGTTCCTCGTGGGCCACCGTCCAGCTTTAATCCAAAGTAGATTAATGGGTCACTTTAGTCAAGTTCACGCAGGGTTCAAGTGAAGGTTCACGCAGAGTTCAGCTCACACGCACACGCGCGCGCTCAGTCGGAGCGAGCGCGGCGAGGAGGCGGAATCAGTGGGCCGGAAACCTTGAAGGGGGAACACCCGCGCTAACGAGGAAAGGAAAAAACTAAAAACAAACATGACCAGTGTCAACACAAGCAAACAAACAAGCGTGAAAACACAACGCGCAAACTACACACACGCACACACACAGGTTGAGAGAAGCAACAAATGATCGTCGGAATCGACGCAAATCAAACGCACACCTGCGACACAAGCACACACACGCAAATGACGTCACGCGCGTCGGAAAGGCGCACTAAAGTTGGAAGAAATACAAATTGGAAATGTTCCAAATATTCAAGCAAGCCAACTGATAAGCATGAAAATGTTGGGACGGCCCCATTTCGATCACGTGATCGATCGGAATCGGACGTTAACTCCCGATGATGATTCAAAGCAGAGAATCTTAATAGCCAAAGTTTGTGCATTAGTCGCACCCAAAGAAAAGCAATTGGGGAACGGCTTGATTTGACGCATTATGCAATCAGCAATCAGTACTTTTTTTTTTTTCTGCCAATAATCGGTATCGGCATCGGCCTCCCAAAAAAAAACATTTGGGTCGGGCCCTCGTAAATACGACCACGTATAACACCAGACGGCAAAAGTTGACGTCACGCCAAAGAAACGCGCCCGAACGTGACCTCGCGCACGTCGCGTGTTGCCGTCAGCCGACGAGCCGCAAACGTGACATTCGCACACCCGACTTGACCCCAAGCAAGCTGCCCCATTTGCATTTACAATCACATTTGCATAAGCCCCGCCTCCACACAGTCACCAGCCAGCTAGCGAGCTAGCTAGGCTGGGCCAAGATTCCGAGCGGCGCGAAACAACGGGGTAAGCAGAGCTGCGTCGACTTTCTTGTGCTGCCTCTTTCGCGATGATGTCATGTTGCGTTTGCGTCAACTTCGTCGTCAACGTGACAAAAATGTTTTTCATTCGTTTTGTTTGTTTGACAACATTCACACTCAACATTTTGTGCGTGTGTGTGCGTAAACATGACAGACGTGTGCGCGCGCGCGCATTTCCACTTGGTTGCGCCTTCTGTTCGCTCTCACTGAGATGCGTTTTTAGGTCGCAGTGTTCTTTCTGTGGCGCACACACATGTGTGTGCGTGCGCGGTTACGCAGCAACGTCAGGGGAAGATGGCGGATGGGGGGGTGGGGTTGCTGCGCATGTGCGCGCGTGTGTGTTGAAGTGCTCCCAGAGGTCTTGTCATGCGTGTGGACGCAAAACAAAGCTGAGAGCAAGCGTGTGCGTTCGTACGTACGAGCGTGCGCGTGCGCGTGTTGCCGGAGGGCTCAAAGCTTCCACTGCTGCGTAACATGTCGAGTCCTTTTAGTCATGTCGACACGCGCGCGCGCACGTGCACGTGAACGTTGCAAAAATAGGATTATTGTTTTCAAGTTAGGCTGATCTCCCCTGTCATTATTTTGAATGCATCTTATTACATGTAAAGAATAGAATTTAATAATAATAATAATAATGATATAATTTTGCTTTCCCTTTTGGATGAATCAAGCATGTGATATTTTCAGTTATGCGTTCGCACACACAAATGCACGCTGGAAATGGAAGTGCACACATTTGTAATTCACGTCTCATCATCATCATCATCATGGCGGCGGTGGTGATGATGATGCTGGTGCGTTGCCATGACGATACGGTTTTGTTTTGTTTTGCTTTTTTGCCCAGCGGTCTGAAGTGACTTCAGTGGGGACGTGCTGCCATCTAGAGGCAAGATGAAGGAATGACATTTGCCCATCTGCATTTTTGTCGTTTTTTTGTTTTAATTGCTCATCAAAGCATAAAATCAACACAGCATAAAGAACTTTTGACCTACGTACATGTTAAGGTGCCAGTTGTTTTCTTTCTCTGAAAATAAACATGATTTCATTCATAGCGTCGGAAGTGGACTCTACATGACGTCATTGCAGCAAAACCCAGCAAACTAATAGTGAAGCGTATTTAGCGGTGTTTGTTCCGTTTTATTACGTTCTTGTTCCAGATGTTGACACACTGTAAACAAACAAACATGAAGGATAGTCCTTGCAATTGTCAAATATACCTTCAACACACTTTAAGTTATGAAAAAGCGAGCTAAAACAGAAAGCTAGTAGCAACAACCGCTTAGTAGAAACTATCACTAGCTTCACTTCAATGGAAAATAACATACACCCAAAAAAAAAACATTTTCACATGTAATTCACGTCATGAAAAATCACAATAAATCAACACGAATACATTTCAATGAGCAACACGTCACGGAACTTTTTCCATTTTTCCTATTCGATGTGAACCACGCGGCTAGTGGATAGCACTTCCTGGACTACCGGAAGTTCGCCAAAATAAAGGCTCATCACAAAAATTACGATTTAAAAAATAAGTATTTGGAGGGAGCAGGATAACGACATTAGAAATCCAAAAGTTTGTCTTTTATGAATTTATTACAGTCATTGTTACGGAAGACGCATCGTTGAACGTCTTGTGGCGTATTTTGATGATAAAAACAAAAACAGACACTGAAATGTTCTTTGGCTTATTTTTGTAGATGTTATAGTTTCATTGACGTGGCTTATTTATTTTGGTTTACTTGTCTGCCATCATAGTTGTACTGCATGATGTCATTGTTTGAGGCCGATGATGACGTCATGTGGTTGAGCTGAGTGGAACGTTTGTCGGACTACAAAGACCATCAGCACGAGGGGGCAGCTTTCAGGCACGCGCACTCACGCGCGTGAGATGAGGTCAGGGTTCACGCTCCTCTTCCTCATCGTCTTCCTCTTTCCTGGGCAGATGGCAACCGGAAGTCAGCTGCTGTCTGTCGACTTTGAAGTCTTCGGACATGTTCAAGGTTCGAGCGCGTTTTTAGTCAAGTCAGGCTGTCTGGCAGTGCAGTCTGTCGCGCGTGCACGTGTTGCGTGTTTTGGGCGTGTCACTTGATCTGCTTCTTAATTTAGCATCAATTTTTTTTTTGCGCTTGTCGCCGAGTGAGTGAGTGAGTGAGTGAGGAGAAACATTTTTTCGTGTTGTTGTTGTTTGGCAGGCGTTTGCTTCCGGATGGTGAGTTGACGTCATCTTCTTCTTCATCCAAGCAACTCTTGCGCACTTCTCGTGACGTCACGGCTGGCTTGATTGACAGTACACGGAGCAGGAGGCGGCGCGGGTGGGCGTGGTCGGCTGGGTGAAGAACACGCGCGGCGGGACGGTGGTCGGCCAGCTGCAGGGGCGCGCCGACGGCGTCCAGCACATGTGAGCCGACAGCGCATGCGCGCGACCGACGTCGCACTGCCGCCAGATGGCGCTCTCCACCGCCACATGTCCGCTCTGCTTTTATGACGTCACATTGCGCCGCTATGGCTGTGTGTGTGAGTGTGGTTAATGGGTGACGTCATCACGCATCCAATAAAACCCCGCCTTCATCGGAGATGTTTGATTTGGACCCCGCCCCCTCGGGCTGGAGCTACTTTTATCTTTCTTTCTTTTTTTCTTTTTAAATCTGTCTGTCTATTTCTGCGTGTGTCTGCATGTTTGTCATGTCCTGTTTGTTCCGAATGAGGTTGCAGTTGTGGAGATACTTGACGTCTTCGCCGTCGAAGGCGTTTGTGTCTTGTGCTGTGTCAGTCTGAACACTAGAGGACGCTATGTAAAACGAGTAGGTGGTGTAGATGAGCGATGAAGAAGAAAGTGCAGCAGCAACTTTTGAGAGCAGGTTGAGGATGGATGTCCATACTGTCGACACAAACAATGTTTTCGATACTACGCAGCAAAACCACAGATTATGGACCATCAACTTTTGCTGTCTCTCTCGTTGCTTATCATCAATTTGTCTCTCTGTCTGTCCCATTGATCTCAAACTTTTTTTTTCTTTCTTTTTTTTTTTTTGTCGTCTGTGGCGTTCGCACGCTCCCTGTCATTTTCTTCCTGTCCATTGCGGTGACCTCATTTCCTGCTGGGCCTGGGAACAAGCGGAGGGAAGTTAAGGAAGCGTTCATTCGCCTTGAGGACCTTTGTGCAAATATTGGTACATTCAATGTATTCATTTTATACAAATATTTAATCATTTGATCTTTTTTAGTTTGTTAATTTTATTTTTTTTATTTACATATTTCATTGTTTGTTTTGTGTATTTTTTTTTCTAGATTTATGTTTAAATTAAGCAATTTGGACAAAATGTAAGAAGTTTCATTTTGGAGGAATGTGTACCTTATTGTCTTAATTTAATTACTTTTTTTAAATTATGTAATCATTTTTATTTTGATGTATTTACATCTTTTGTTTTTATTATTTTTCTTTTCTGCTAATTGGCTTTTTTTAGAAGTCATTTATTAATTTCGCGTTACCTGTAAAATGTTTGAATTTGTAGGACTGAGTAGCTTGAGTGTAAATATGATGATGATGAGTTTGTATTCATATTGCTGCTGTTGCAGATGTTGTTGATGAGGGATGATGAAATCCTCCAAGCAAGCGCTTAATGCCAGCTGTGCGCGTGTGTGCGCGCGCGTGCGCGCGTGTCGTCTAGCCGGGTCAGCGGGCCAATCAGAGAGGAGAAAGTAGGCCAGCGGCTGGTATGTCGCCGCTAACGCTAACGCTAACGCTAACGCTAGCGCCGATTGGGATTCAGACGTGACCCCGATCCTCCGCAAGCTCGCAGAATCGCTCGCACAAACGCGTCACAAAATGGCGCCTGCAGAGCAAGACTTCTGTTTTCCCAGCACGCTTTGTCGTCCACGTGGATAATCGCCAGCGCTTCTCCATGATTGGCCGTATTGTTTTTGCGTGTGCGCAGGAAGGCGTGGCTGAGCGAGACGGGGAGCCCGAGCAGTCGCATCACCCGGACGTCGTTCAGTAACGAGCGGACGCTGCCCACCTTGGAGATGAGCGGCTTCAGCACCCGCTACTGATGAGCTGATGACTGGTCGCCTTTTGCTCACTTTTTTTTTTTCTTTTTTTTTTTGTCGCCAATCAAGCGCGCCATTAAACTCCGCCTCTTTCTGAAAAAAAAAAAAGGTGTCAATTGGTTGCCCCTCCTCCCCGTGGTGACGTCACAATTGATGTCATTCTCATAATCCCGCCCCCGGCCCGACTCGTTCAGCCAATGACTTTGCGGTTAGGCCGGGACGAAGCCAAAGCCGAAAGGTAAGCAGAGCTGCAATGCTAGCACAAATTAGCATTAGCTTGTAATATGTTTATCAAAATTGGCTGAAGTCGTCGACATGGGGGGCGGGGTCGTCCCCGCACATTCTTACGCAACGAGTCACGTGACCCGGCTCGGTCGACGCCTTCATTTGGAGTTGTCGCCATGGCGACAGAACGCCGCCACGTAGCAGCAGCAGCAGCGCGCTTTTGTGTTTGTGCTCGAGTGCGCTGTGGGGACTCTTCCTGTTTGTTTGGTCGTCATGGCGACCGTCTGTGACATCCTCACACAATCACAAGAGGTGTGTGTGTGTGTGTGTGTGTGTCTTTCATTGCACTAGCTGAATGCTAATGCTAATTAGCGTGTATGTTGCAGTCTTTTGAAGCTATTCAGCAACAGATTGAAACACGTCGTTCGTTCGTTCGTTCGTTCGTTTGTTCGAGGTCGTTCGTCCCAGCAGTTAATTGACAAAAAAAAAAAAAACTTCAGTTTTGTCATTGTCATGTTGTCGTTGCTGTTAGTTTTTAATCGTGTCCAATATTATAAAGTGGCACTTTGACTCATTACAATACACATTGCACCAATTTTTTTAAAACATTTTTTTGTCTTTTCTTTTTTTTTAAAACGTTTAGTTTTTCCTATTTTGTTATTTTTTTTCTTTTCAACATTTTCATTTTTGTCTTTGGTCTTCCTTTTATTCTTTTTTTATTTTTCGTATTTTTGTTTCATTTTTCTTGTTTTCTTTTTTATTTCATTTTGTTTAGTCTGGCTTCATGTTTTATTTTTTTTGTTATTTTTTCTTTTTTGTGTCTGTCATAATTTTTGATCCATTTTTGTCAGTCTTCTTGTTCTCCCTTCTTTTTAGGATGTTTAGTTTTTCCTGTTTTTTCTTTTTCTACTTTCATTTTTGTCTTGACTATTACTTTTATTTTTTTTTCATTTTCCTCTCATTTTTCTTGTTTTCTTTTTTGATTCCATTTTAAGTTTTTTGTTTACAGTTTTTGGCTTCCTTTTTTTGTCTTTTATTTTATTTTTGTGTCTGTCATAATCTTTGTCAGTTTCCTTTTGTATCATTTCTTCCTTCTGTTTCATTTTTTTCTTCCCTTATTTTTGTTTCTGTTTTTAATTTGCAAGCAGTATTTTTGATGCCAACGTGTCGTATGTTGTTGTCTGTCCTTTTGTGTCTTGCCCGTCCTGGCGTCTCGTTCCAATATGGCAGAGCTCATCCGGAGGATCTTCATGTGGTATAAACACCTCCAAATATATATCAGCAAATCACAAGCTCCTCTTTCACACACTGCAAACAATCACAGGGAAGCCAAAACAAAAAAATCCACCGGCCTTGACCTCCTTCTACTTCTCGTTCCTCTTCTTCCTTTTTTCCTTTTTTTTTTTTTTTTTTTTTTTTCGGCAACAACTTTGGCATCCAGCGCCGTCACCATGGAAACCAGCCTCTTCCGATCACAAATGTTTGACACTCACACAAACTCCTCCACATCGACCTTCCGCGTGTCTGCTCGCTGCCCACGCACACACCTGAGCGTGTGTGGGCACTGACACCGGTTGCTCGGCAACAGGTTGACATTCAAGCAACTTTGCCCTCAACTTTTCACCAATTGTATTTTATTTGTTGCAAGTCTTACAATAAAAAATGTCCTGCTTTGTTTTCAAATGTGCAAATAAATACAAATAAATCCCAGAAGCAGGAAACGTTGACATATGAAATGTGTTGCCATTTTGTTTTCCAAACTGACCAAAAAAACAAGACTTCAAAAGGTTATCCAATTCAGTTTGACACAAGCACACAAGTGTCGAGCCAAAACTAACCCATGAATACAAAAGTACTTTGATGTCCGACAGTCCCTGAATGCATCGCGAAGGGCGACCTTGCCATCGAGAACTTGTCGTTGCGTTCGTTTTTTTGTTTGTTTTTTTCTTTTGTCTTGTTAGACAGCACGGTTCTGTTTTGTGTGCTCAATTCGAATTGGATGTTGACTTTGGAATTGAAAAGGAAAGACAGAAAAAAAAAAACTTTCGTCGTTGCGATTGTGTTACGTTCTGTGCGTGGACCGGGTGACGTCACTATCACGTGACCGGGCGAGAAGCCCTCCTGCCCTTTTTTGCAAACTTTGTCCACATTTCAACATGAGAACGCGAAGTGTCAAGCGGCCACACATGAACGTGTTGTCATAGCAATCATACAGTCACGCGCGCGCATGTACACGCACGCGCGCACATTCTACTTTCCCCATCATCCAATCTCTGCAGCCCCCCCCACCCTCCATCCCGCCTCCTGCCCTCTCGCCCCTCCCCTTTCCCTTGCTGCCTCTCACTGATTTCAGGGATAGAGGGGGCGCTTCTGTTAACCCCAATGCTGCCCGGGCGGGCGGTGACGGTGGTTTGAGAAACCCCTCAGACGTCCAGATTTCACCTGTGGCGTCCTCTTTTCTGAAGACGACATCCAGACATCCATTGAGCCGCGTCAGCTGCTACGAAGATTCAATAAAGCATCAGTTGTTACGACGAAAGTTGCTTGAGTAGTTGTAGAAAGTTGAAGCAGAAACATAAACTACTGTCATTTGGTTACTGATGAATGAACGCAAACTATTACAGCATACAAACAGACTGCTTTTGTCTAAAGTAGTTTCAATTGTTGCAAGTTGTGAAAAATGCTGCAGTCGTCTTAATTCGAAGGTAAGCACACGTAGCAGCATGATGGACACATTCTAGCCGTGCCATGCTAGCTGTTTAGCTCACAATTAGCATGTTTTAAGTGTCGTTGAACTGTTGTATAGGTTAACCAGGTTTCCAGGCACGAGGGTTAAATTGGAGTACTGATTCAGTGATTCAAACAATTGTAATTTGTTAGCTAATTTGTTAAGCCCATTTTGTGTGTGTGTGTGCTAACAATTAGCTTGGTGGCCAAGCGGGCTCGCTTTGCTGATGGTCACGTCACGGCCCACACGTGACTCGGCAAACTTGCAGCGGTCATCGGCGACACCGCCCATGCGGGGGAGCTGGCGTGCTCATTCAACGAACAGCTTCGATGGTGGAACTCTCTTCAGACAGAGCCCTCTTTTTAGTTGAGTTCCGTTTGGGAAATATTTTAGACTTTGCCATTTGTTTTCTTTTGGGATTTGATGTTTATTTTCTCTCCGCTTCAGGACGGAGCATTTTTGCCGCCTGATATCATAACGCGGTGCTGCCGCGTGTGGTAAAACGAGCGCTCCCCGCTCTGCAGTCTGGTCCACGGAGCTGAGGCGGGGGAGGAAGAGGAGGAGGAGGAAGAAGAAGAAGAGGAGCTGCTCGCTTTCTGCATTGTTTTCAGCACCACTGGCCCGGCCGCTCTTCGGACAGCACAGCCGCGCTTCTGTCGGCCCTCGAGGTGAGTACCGAACCGAACCCAACCGACCACTCGCTCGCTTCGCTCGCGGTTTGTCCTCGTCGCCAACGTGCGCGCGCTTGTGGCGGGCTGAGCGTGCACGCGCCCCGAAATGACGTGCGAGCGAGCAAACGCGGCCGAAGTTGGAGAGGCCGAACCGAGGAGAGGAGAGACGCCCTCTCCCCGGATGCCCCCCCCCGCAGGCCCCCCTTGCCTCACTCCGGACCTCCATCATAGTGCGCGCGTGCGTGTTCCAGCTTTAGTGCGCCACAGCAGCATCTTTTTTTTTTTTTTTTTTTTCCCTCCTCCTGCTGCTGCCGCAGCCTCCCATCAAGGATGGATGGATGGAGGTGCAGCATGTTGTTGTTTTGATCCACCGTGATGATGATGATGATGATGATGATGATGAAGGCGATGGTGCAGGCGTGGTCGAGAGTGCGACCTTGTGTCATAAACAAGCAGGTGTTTTGTGTTTGTATGCACTTCAAAATGTTGCGAGTTGATCTGCCGTTTTTCTCGTCTTGTTGCTCTTTTTCTTTCTTTTTTTTATTGTTTTCTTTTTGTGTGTCGTGGTTTTGGATGCAGACCGGCCGCGAGTCCAGAGGCACTGTTATGTAATCGGATCCGACTGGACCGAGTTCTGCTGCTGCTGCGGCAGGACCCTCCTCCTCCGCCCTCAAGACGCTCCCTTTTTTTTTTTTTTTTTTTTCACCCTTCGCCGTCTTAAGCTGGAAATCTCAAACGCGCCTTTTGACACGTGCGACATGGTTGAAATGCTCCCCTTTCAACTGACTCCCGTTTGTTTTGCTTTGCACTTTATTGTCCACTTTATCTTCTGGTCAATGTGGGCCCCTCCCCCAGCCGACGCCAACTGGCAAACATTTGGCGACTTGTTGGAAGTGTCGCTTGGTCAAGTCCAACGTAAGGCTGGGAATAAAAGTCGACCAAGTCGGTTGGGTCTTGTCCGGGTACTCCGGGCTCCTCCCACATTCCAAAGACATGCGTGGCAGGTTGATTGGGCGCTCTCAATTGTCCCGAGTTGATCTGCTTGTGAGCGTGGATGGTTGTTGGTCTGTGTGCCCTGCGATTGGCTGGCAACCAGTTAAGGGTGTACCCCGCCTACTGCCCAAAAGCCAGCTGAGATAGGCTCCAGCACCCCCCACGACCCTTGTGAGGAATGAGCGGTCAAGAAAATGGATGGATGGACGGACGGATGGCTGGTTGGATAATAGCGGCCTGGATGTCGCCGGGATGCCCGGAAACGAATATTTTGTTTTCCGCACGGACACTTCTTGCTGACTTGTCTCCGATTCACCACCACAAACTAAGATGCTTCTTGCTTCTTGTTTGCGGTCTCTTTTTTTTTTTATTGAAAAGGGAGAAAATGAACATCGCTACATGTCTCATGTTTGTAACAAAACAATCTGCGTCAAAATGGCGACATAAATAAGAGCTGGAATGAATTTATTGCTTCTGGCCAGACACACGTAAGATGGCGGGTGGCCCGACGCATCAGCAGCAGGAAGACGTATCCACATCACGTCTTAGAATTGCTTACTGTCAAGTTTGTTCTCAAGTTCTTGATTTTGTTTTTTCCCCAGAAAATATCAAGACGGTTGACGGGACACTCGAGTGTCTCCTGACTTGTACTTCAGGTCACTTGACGTCATCTTTTGCTGGCTTCCACACAAAAGTGATGCTGATGATCGATAGTTCAAATTGGAACTCAGCTCTACTTTCGTTTTTTTTTTTTTTTTTTGAGCCGCTAGCTGTTTTAGCATGTTGCAGTTGTTGGATGACATGTCAAGCAGAATGTTGCCTTTGACCTTTACACCACAAACACAAAATGATCTTTTTGTTTTTCACACATTTTGGTCCCACCTGCTGTTTGATTTTGAGAGCCTCCGATGTTTGAAATGAGACTTTTACAATCGATCATCCTATCGAATATTCCATCAATTACAACAAAAGTTAACCAAATTGGACTTCAAAACTCCCAAACGGTGAGCTGCACTTTGTCCAGATGTTAAAGGGATACTGGAGCCATTTTCAGCAGTAAAAAGTTCATATTTGGTCTAAAATTAATGTGCGACCTTCATTATTTTGCCATGTATAATTAATAGCTTTAAAAAGTAAATTTTCCACTTCCTGTCGACTGATGATGTCAGTTTGCTGACCAAACCTAGAAAACAGGTGAGCCATGATGGGGCGTGACCTACTTCCTCAGACAGGTGATGTCATCATCAGTCGACAGCAAGTGGAAACATTACTTTTTAAAGGTATTAATTATACATGTAAAAAAATCAAGTTACCACATTTAATGATCGACAAAATATGAATTTTTGCTGCTGAAAATTGTTCAATGAGTCTCTGTGCGAACCCGTCGAAGCGCTGATCTATCGTTTGATTTGATTGGCTCTTGAATGGAACCACTAATTAATAGACGTGACGATATCCAAATATCACGATACGTTATTATCACAATATGAAGATAGCGACGTGATAATCACCAAAATATTTATGGTGGGGGGTTGGCGAGGTAAAAAAAGGTCACAATATCGTTAAAGAAAAAAAAAAAAAGAGAGCTCACACTATGTAGGCGGAGGTGAGTGACGGACGGACGGACGGACGGACGGACGGACGGACGGACGGATGAAGAGAGGGATGTCGGGCGTCTGCTGCAATAAGTCCGAGGGAGCGAGCGCAGCGAGAACATTCCCCGGGATGATGAATCGTCCCCGCGGGGGAAAAACAAGGACCAGAAAGCGAGAGAGGCAGGCGGGAAGCTTCTGGAAAATGTCCAGCACACAGGAAGTGGACTGGCGGCGTGTGACATCATCAGCTGGCCACGCCCATGGAATGCAAACATACGCGCACGGAGAGATAAGAGATAAGCGCGCGTGCCTCGGCGGGGAGGGGAGGGAGGGGAGGGGAGGGGTCAGGCTCGGGCTCGGGCTCGGGGTGTGGTCAGACAGGAAATGAGCCATTAGCTGAAAGCCGACCTCTGCCAAAAGTCAAAGTGCTCCTCGTTCGCCATCCGAATCCGAAACCCACCCACACGTCCTCTCCCTCCTTTCTTGTCATACTTTCATCTCCACACTGATTTTTTTTTTAATGTTTTTGTAGTCTTTAGTCCATATTTTGAGGGCACTGATGCTAAGCTAACACATTAGCATCATTTTAAATAGCCATTTGATACCCAAAAGATGTCGTCCATTTTGTGGCCACTGTTTTGTGATGATTGTTCATGCTAAGCTAACACATTAGCATCTTTTTATCCAGCTCATTTGATACCCAAAAGATGTCGGCCGTTTTGTGGCCAGTTTGTGACGGATGCTCATGCTAACTAACACATGATTAGCCTCATTTTATCCAGCCATTTTGTTGCCGCTTCACATTTTTGTTGACACGGTTTAGCCTGGCCTGCCCACGTGATGCTAATGCTAATGTGATGATGCTAACATTTGCTTCATTCGTGGATCTCCGAAACGGAAGGCAAAACAAAATGCAAAATAGATAACAAGAGGCCTTGTTGGTTGACTTCAATCTTGAGAATATTTTGTGTCATCGAGGTCATTGACCTCCACGCCGAGATTGTCACCTGGTTTTGTAATCGGACACGTGATGACATCTCAACTGTGTGTGACATTACGAAGCTTTGCGCTCGTTTATTCTTACCCACTGCTGACGCTTGCATCATCATCATCATCATCATCAGGAAATCTGAGTTGGGGCCCGTCTGCGTGTCCTTGAAAAAGCCAAACGTGAACGACAGACTTTCAAATCATCAACTGTCGCCACGTCGACGATTTGACGCAGCAAACCAGCAAACAGCCATGATGACAGCGGAATTTTTTATTTTTTGTTTTTTATTAGTTAATGCTTGAACTTTGACAGTACTAAACGTTGACCGTCCGTGTGAAAGTGACTCCACAGACAGACAGACAGACAGACAGACAGGCAAACAGGACGACAGGTGCTGGTGCACCTGCAGTGTTGAGGAATGCGAGTGATCCCAGTTTATTATTATTATGTTATTTTTTTTTCCCCCTCAAGCCGGAGCAGCAGGAAAGCGCGCGCGCGCGCACACACATGCACACGCACGAGCTTAGATTGGATGTGACATCCCACAACGCGGGAGAATCGGCAAACGAGTCTGGCTGGCGGCCAGGCTGAAATGATGGGATGGATCGCCATGACGACACGCCGAGCCTCCAATCTGGACGGTGACGAGCGAGCGTGCGTGTGCGTGTGCGTGAGATGTATTTTGGGACTAAAAAGCTGCGAGAAGCTTTTGAGGGAAGGAAGAAAAAAAAAAGTGAGTCTGTTTGTTGAATGTTTGAATGTTTTTGCTCGGATTGGTGGAAATGTTTGGGGTGACGTCAGCCAGGCAGAAAGAAGGTTCACGCACGAGAATGGTGTGAAACAAGGCGAGTTTCTGTCGCACGCTTGTTCGCGTCCTTGGCCCCTCCCCCTCCCTCTCCCTCCCTCGCCTTGGCGCCGTCCCAAAATCTCGACCTCCTCCCTCCTCTGTGAGTTTGGGAACACCGCACACGACCGCACAAACATTCAGAGGAAGGCAGTCGTGTGTTTTTACTGCTAGCGCAACATGCTAGGCTAACAGCTTCCACTGGAAAACGCCAACTGCAACGTCCGCTTGGCAATGTTAGCCTCCAGTTTGCTATTGCTAACCGTGTCCCGCATCAGACCTGATGAATTTTGTGGGGACCGCTGACCTGTATATATGACTGGATAGCCGATCAGCCCGTACACGCCCGTGCAAGCCCTTGACGTCACAGGGCAGCCATCTTGTTACTCCCACATTGCCAGCAGTATCAACTATACGCTATACGTACACATGAAACATTTATTCTTCTACTAACAAACGGTTAGTAGAAGGCCGATTTCCGATTTTCGATGTTGAGGTTGGATTCAGAAGGGCCCAATTCAATTCGTTATTTGAAGGAAAAACACTCTCAAAGTTGATGCTAACTTTCTGTTAGGCTAGTGGTGATTTAAAAATGAAGCCTATTTTGTATTGAAATATACATTGGATGTAATTTTTAGCATTGTGTATTTAGTTTTCCAGTTAACTCCAACCGGGGTGTTGTTCAACAGCTTTTGGGACAACAGAACAACATACGCGACACACGTGCTAGTTGCTAATGCTACGCAAGCCAAATGCTGCATTCAGGGTACTTTCACAGTGTCGGAAACTTCGGCTTTCTTCGATAACGTTTTAAGGGGAAACTAATCGGCCATTTAGCTCAAATAGCTGATTGTTTTGGCCGATGTTTGAAGGCCAAAAATGAGCCGATTATAATTAGCAGCCGATTAATTGGATTATTCGATTTGGCATCTTTTGTTCAATTACAGTTACAATTCTTTCATTCAAAGTTTCCAGCTGCACTAAACATCTTTAAGCATTATCATTTCTTTGTGTATTTTAGGCAAGTTGTAAAATGTCTTCATGTTTATGTTTAATACCTTTAAAACATCCCGTGATCCTTGTGAGGAATAGGTCAAGATAATGGATGGATGGCTACATTTAAAAGATCATCAATCATGCTGTAGTGTCTCAAATGTTCAATTTGGATCCTGTAAATGTATCGAATCGGATGTTACGGCGAGAAAGGTTTCTTGGGAGGAGCAATATGGCCGCCTCAAAAGTTTTGGCCTATCGGCTGTCCAGTCATATCATGGAGACGAGTGCATGAAGCCGACGCGTTGCCATGACAACACAACAGCGAGTCAGTGTTGTGAAGCCGAAAGGGACGTTTGTACGTCTGCTTCCTGTCATCGAGTGCACGTTTCCTTCACTCGACACAATGGAGCCGTCTGTCCGTCCGTCCGTCCGTCCGTCTGTCCGTCCGTCCGCCCGCGCACACTGCGACCATTCAGCAGCTGGAGAGTTTGTGACAAAATGTCACGTTTGTCCCGCGCACGAGTGGACTGACTGGACCTTCGCCGACGTTTCCTTTTTTTTTTTTCGTGAGCTGGGGGCGGAGCCCATCGTTCCTTTCACGATGTTTTTCTTTCAAGTTTGTGGGGATCAAAACAATAACAACATGAGGGACGAGTTCAACAATTAGAGCCCCAAATGACTAATTGATTATCCATCTAGTTGCCAATTGAATTTGATATTTGAACAGTTGAGGATGAATCAATTCATTGTTGTACCAGCAGAAATAATTTCAGAAAGGGGAAAAAATACAAACAGGAAACATGTTTTGAGGAATGTATATGAAATCTTTGTTGAAAAAAAAAAAATCCAAGATTTGATTGGAATAGTTGTTGCATGTTAGCCTGCAGAGAACATTTCAAAATGCTGCTAATGTAGCATCTCCGTGTTGCTGCGTGTGTGCGTGAGGGCTCTGGTGTGTTCATAATTGTGTGTGCGTGCGTGCACAGACGACACATTAATGGAGGGCTTATGAAATATAGATTAGCGAACGTCAGCGCTAGCGCAGCTTTGTTTTTTCTTTGCCGGCACGCCTTTTTGTTTGCTTTGCTAGCTCGCAATCAAACAACAACAAGTCACCGTGGCAACTCATCATCATCATCATCATCATCATCATCATCTCATCCGTCCACTTATCAATTTCTATCTATCTCCATCTCGACCTCCTTCTTGCCCTCCATCCGTCCATCTGCCTCTCTATCTATCCAGCTAGCCTCGCACCCTCGTTAGCGCCAGTTGCTAATCATTTCCTGTTAGTGTCTTGGCCGATCGTAATGAAAGATGCGTCCCGGCAAGCGTGTCCTCGAACGCCTCGTCAAGTCCGGGAAGTGCAAAGAAAGAATGTGCGCGCGTTTGTTGCTAATGCACACGCATCGATTGGCTTTTTTTCTTTCTTTTTTTTTGGCGGTAAATCAAAAAGCGAGCCCCGCCCCGTCCCGTCCGGCTCGGAATGATGATGTCATGAAAAAAAAATGGAAAGGCTGCTCTCGTCTGCTCGTAAATCTTTTTGTGCTTTTAGCGTGGAGTTCGATCGCAGCGCCATCCGGCTGCGCGTTTGCTGCGCTCGTCAATAGATTGATCGGCGTAACCATGGTGACGGCTAACTGCATTAGCGCTCACTCGACCCTCGCCGCTAACCTGATTGTGTGAAGGCGGGAAGCGACTTTGCAGGCACGGAGGAATCCGCGACGGACACGTTGGGATCATAATTAAAAAAAAAAAAAACTGAAAAAAAGTTTCATTGCACACTTGATCGATTTGGATCCAAAACGGATTTCAAATTTCCACTTTGGTGTGTTGCCAGGCGCTTTTTTTGCTGCACCCGTGCGCGTAACGGTTCTACTTCCTGGTTCCGGTTCCGGTTCAGGTTTTTGCGAGACCGTCGGATCAAACGAACTTCATTGAATTCACTCAAACTAACCAAAAAAGTACAATTCCAAAAACCATTTTGTTAAGGAAATGCAATAAAAAGTAACTGAAACTCCATTTGACATCAATTTTTCAGGTGGCTTATGAAATGAAGTCATCTGTGGTTGCGCAATGAATGGAAATCCAATCACAATTTCCATTTTTCACTCCACAATTACAAAATCAGCATCATCTCATTCATACTCATTTCTGAGTTTACATTTATTCATTTGTACCTTTTTTTTTTTTTTACATTTTCAAATAACTAATGTAATCAATTTGGTTTCATCCAAAAGGAACTTGCATAATATAATGTTTCAAAGAATGTTATTTGTCTTCATATTTTTTTATTTTTCTTTGTTTAAACATTTTCTTGTTTTGTATCAATAATTAAATGATCTGTCCGATTGCACATCTGCATCCAACTTCAAGTTATGGCCAACATAATAAATAAATAAATACATATTTTTATAAATTGTTTGCTCCAAGCAAAACTTAAATAATTATCGTATTTCTATTTTTTTAAATAAATAAATAAAATAAATAATTGTCCTTTTTTTTTAAAATAAATAATCGTCCTACATATATTATTAAACATACACATATAACATATTAAACATTTATTATCATAAATACATATTGTTAGAAATTTTGTTTGGTCCAAAAGGAACTTGCATATTTATAGTGTTTCTATATATTTTTTTTAAATTGGTCTTAATATTTTTAAATTTAAAACATTTTCTTGTTTTGTACCAAAAAAAAAAAAATTTCAATAATTGCCAAAAAATAATCGTGCTGATTATTTTTCCCGCAATCGAGCAGCCCGACTGCGTTGTTAAATGTTGCGAGCTAACCAGTTGAAAATGATGCGATGGATTGGATTTGAATTCCCGATCACGTGATCAGGATGAGGACGTTTGCGCACGTCCTTTCTGTGCGTGTTTCGCGTGTGCGCTCGCGTCTCCTCGGCCTGCGTGGGAGCGCCAACAAATGCTGGCGGCCGGGTTGCCATGGCAACACGCTGATGCTGGAGCCTGAAAGATACGTGGGAGAGACTTACTAGAAAAGAAAAAAACAACCACCACATAGTAGCTGTTGCTGGATTTTCTCTTTTTATGTTGCGTGCATGCATCAATCTGTCGACTGTATGCAGCCGTAGTTGGCGGCTATTATTATTATTTGTAAAAACAAAAAGACAGTCACACATGTTCAACTTGAGCGTATGATGACGAACAGAAGTCATGTTGTAGAAATGCAAAAATTGTCAAATTTGAATTGAATTACAATGTAAAAAATTGTAGAAATTACTAAATAAAAAAAATGACTAAAAGTGACAATAAAAACGGATATCAAAAAATACATATAACTTAAAAAATATATCCAAAAAATAAATACAAATGGAAATAAAAAGAAAAATAAATAAATAAATATATATATATATATAATAAATATCTTTTTATTTTCCTTGTGATCATGTCTTTATTTGGAATTGTGGCAGTTTTGGTCCTCCATACTGACACCAAAGAAATGCAACTGAATTGGGCCTCGCCTGCAAAAAAAATAAAAAATCAGATGATGACGACGAAGAGTAAGGTGACTGGTGGTGTCTTTTGGTGGGATCATTTTTCATGTTGCCGTGTGAGGAGGCGGGCTCCCACGCATTGCATGCTGGGACGATGGCGTCGCCATAGAAACGACAGCTTTCCGCTCAGTCGTGGCTCGCATTTTGCATTCATTACATCCCCAAAAAAAAGTAAGAAAAGAAAACTGTTTTTTTGTTTGTTTGTTTTTTTAATATGAGAGTTTGAAGTGAGTTTGTCTTTCTGCGTGACATGAGACAAGATTGCGTGTCCACTCCCAAAAGACACAAAAATGGAATCATCTTTTTGGATGTTCGTCGTGAGCAAGCTGAAAAGTGACAACATTCAAAATGAATAGAAATGGTCATAAAAAAGAGCAAATATACATTTGTATTTCATTTTTGAATTCTGTTTTTTTATAATCTTCACTTTTATGTATTTAGTTTTGGTCCTCCTTGGAAAAGTACACAACCTTCCTCCGAATGTCATATTACTTCATCATATTCTTGTCCTTTTTTTAATGTTCTTTGCTGAGGATGTCGTCACATTCTCAAATAGTCCAAAAGAAGAATCTCCTGTTGAAGGAATGAGTGTCACCTGACAGGGTGTAGTAGCAGGTTGCGGCCAAACGGGGGTGCACTTGCCTCATTTGTTTTCCCTGCTGGCCAATCACATCACATCACATGACATGACCATGTGACAGCCAAAGTTTATTGACGTTTGAAGCACAATAACGCTCTTTGAAATATTGGTTACATCCTTTATATCAATGATTTCAATTAAATGGTAATTACACACTAAATGTTCATTTTAAATACATGTTGATGATCAATTTAATCAGTCTGTTATGATTACACAGTAATTGCAAACTTGATTATTACATGCTAATTTCACAGCACTTTTCTTTGAGTACATTTTCAATATTTGTGTCACGCACGGCAATTTCACATGTTGATACTTCTTATAGACAATAAATATTTTTTACTTTAATGACATTTTGACAGAGGTAATCATGAATTTATTCATTCATGTATAATACAGTATATCGCTATATTGGATTAATTTTTATTCATGTATTTTATGTAATGTATGTTATTTATGTATTAATTAATAATTAAAGGGATACTTATTTAGCCATTTTTGGCAGTCAAACGTTAATATTTTGTCTATAATTTGATGTTTTCATTATTTTTCATGTACAATTAGTAGTACCTTTTAAAAACATGTTTTGCAACTTGCAGTCAACTGAAAATGTGCTCAGGTAACCAATCACAGCTCAGCTTGTGAATGTCACATGACAGGTGAGCTGTGATTGGTCGTTACCTGAGCACGTGATGTCATTTTCAGTCGACAACAAGAGTATTAATTGTATGTGGAAAATAATTCAAGTATCTAATTACAGAGAAAATCTGAACTTTTGCTCTAATGGGCTAAATAAGTGAAGTATGCGTCCCTTTAAATCTTGAATCAACATATTGAATGATTGAATTGAATGTGGCAAACCTGTTAAGTGGGATTACTATTTGGTTGCAGGTTTGCCAAAGCAGCATTGGGGCTTTGAGGACGGACGGACGGACGGACGGACGTAAGCGAGTGAGCGAGGAAGCGAGCGTGTCATAGTGGCGTTGTGGCGGCCATGACGTCGGTAGCGGGCGAGTTGGAGCACATGGAGATCCAGCAGACGTACAGCGAAGGCGTCAACAACCGCTGGGACGCCGACGACTGGGACAACGAGAACAGCTCGGCCAGGCTCTTTGAGCGCTCGCGCATCAAAGCGCTCGCAGGTGAGGTCGGGGGTCAACCTGCCAATCCGTGCAGCTGCTCTTTCATTTCATTTTAGAACTTCCGATTAATCAGCCAAAACGATCGGCCAATATTTTCACTTGAAAACGTTGTTAGCGACGAAAAGCCAAGTTTCCCACACTGCGAAAGTACCCTGAATGCACCATTTTTGCTTGCGTAGCATTAGCAACTCGCAAGTGTGCCGCGTATGTTATTCTGCTTCTTCTGTTGTCCCCAAGCGTCCTTTAAGATGTTTAATGACGCCGCAGTTGGACTGAACCGTAAAACAAAATACGCAATGTTAAGAATGACATCCGCTGTACGTTTAAATCCAAAACGTGCGTTCTTGGAGGGCAGTCGTGGTCGTTTTTGGTGATCAATTAGCATTTTGAACACGGCGAAAAGCTCCAATTTTTCACCTTGCTGTCCCTTGAAATGACATCACAAGATTTTCACTTGCAAATGTCTCATGACAAAACAGCTGAGCTGTAATTGGTCGTTACCTGAGCCTTTATAATAATAACAATAATGATAATAAGTGCAATATAATCATTTTCATCAGTTTTGACTAGTGGGGCCGCTGAGAACATTTTGGACTTGACTTTGAAAGCATTTTGTACTTTGAACCGCGTCACACCTTCTTGATCCTCAAGTGATGATTAACCAACCGCCTCTTGTCATTTATTATCTGCGTGCGCGTATGTGTTATAAATGCAATGAAGATAAGAAGCATCAGGACATATTTGTCGACGAGTCCAACCAAATCTGACGGCAATGGAAGTTGCGACGCGTCATTTCTGAATTTTTGAAGCCGTTTGGTCATCTTCAGCCTCCTTCACCGATCGTGCGATCGTGCGCGTGCGTGCGACACTCGCCTCACTCAATAATTGACAAACTTGTGAAATATGCACGAGGGTGTGTGCGTGCACGCGTGCGTCATGTTACTCCATTGAACGGGGCGACATCTGTTGTCAACAATCAGACGTCGTTAAAACGATACTTGACCTCATTCGACAATTTTCAGCACTGAAAAGTTCATATTTGGTCTACAATTAATGTGATAACCTCATTATTTTTCATGTACAATTCATACATTTATTCAAGTCATTTTTCTGCATGCTGTCGAATTGAAGTTGCCACAATATTATTCTTTTTATTTTATTTTTTTAAAGATATTAATCGTACATGAAAAATAAGTTACCACATTATTATTATTATTATATTTATTTATGTATTTATTTAAAGATAACGACCAATCGCGGCTCACCTGTTTTCTGGGTTTGGGTTAGTAAACTGAGCCATGATTGGTCGTTAGCACAAGTGATGTCATCATCAGTCGACAGCAAGTTGAAAAATGACTTTTGAAAGGTACTAATTGTACATGAAAAATAATGAAGTTACCACATTAATTCTCGAGAAAATAAATGAACTTTTTACTGCTGAAAATGGCTCAAAGAGTCAAATATCCCTTTTAATCATATTGATCATCAATATTGGGGAAATCCTCACATCTGCAAAAGCAAATCCACAAAAGCCAGCTGGCCGATATGCCGCAAATTCACTTTGCCGTATGTAATTCCAACTGTGGACACTAGGCGGCTGATGTTGGTGTGCTGTATACATTTTGCAGTCTTCGGTTCAATCCTGCACAATTCCAGCAGTCGGCCAGGAAGTTATTGGAAGCCTTAACGTACAAAAAAACAAACAAATTTTGTATTTCATGTTCAAGCTGATTGATTTGAAGCAACATCCTGCCGATAAGGCGCATTCCACCCACATAGCATATTTACAAAAGCAGAAGTCGCCATGGAAACCAAGTGCAATGAATTCCACAAAGGCGGCTGGCTGGAGGAGAGTGCCTCTTCCTCTTCCTCTTCCTCTTCCTCTTCCTCTTCCCGTGTGCGTGTGTGTTGACAGGAAGTTGTCCCAACTTTTCACTCAAGTTGGCCACCTAGACAGGAAGTGGCTGATGGGAGTTTTTGTTGTTGTTGTTGTCCTTCACACAGGAATGTCTTTGGGTTTGTTTATCTTTGCTACATTGTGGGGCCCATACATGCGTGTTTTTCCCCCTTCAACTACCTTTGTGGAAAAAGTCCAATCTCCGCCATTCGTTTGCTTTCAATCAAACAGGAAGTGGCGGGCGGCGTGGCTCAGACAGGAAGAAGATGCGCGTGCACGCACACACAAACGAGTCGGCTAGCGGCTCATTTTAGCGCTGAAACATTTGTCAGGATGTTTGGACTTGGGACTGGCTGTCGGGAGGAAACGTCCGTCCGTCCGTCCGTCCGCTTGCTCGCTCGCAACTGTCGACCGTCACTTTGATCACGCCCCACCTCCACTTTTTCACCTTTGACCCACCAATGGCTCCATTTGATCATTAACGTTCTTATCATTTACATTCTTATCATTGATCTTCTTATCGTTTACCTTCTTATCGTTAGCAGGTTGTTGGCTTGTTGTTTGTCAACAATGTTGAGGTTGTTTCCTCCTCGGCGGACGTAATAATCCCGACACTTGCAACAAATTGAATGACACATTTTAATTAAACAAAAAATATATATATATAACTATTTCATGGTTGAAAATATTTGAAATGTTACATTTAAAAAACAGTTGAAAAAATGTACAAAAGCTATATATAATAATTAATAAGATATAAATGAGGAAAAATAAAGTTTAATAAGTCAAGGCAAATTTAAAAAACTGTGTTTTCAGTAGCTAAAGATATACTTAAAATGCTATATACCATTTAAAATCTAAAAAAAAAAACTATTAAAACTAGATTTGAAAAAGTGAGCCCAAAAATCAATTTATTTATTTTTTTTAAGTTTTCTTTTTCCACGAGTATGTGAATTCTTTCTTTTCTCTGTTAGTCTTCCTCTTTGGGTCTGCCTCTTATGCAAATGAGGGCCAACTCGATTGGCTGTGCGCTCTGTGCGGCCCCTCCCCCCGCTGGCCCCTCCCCCACCCCCCTACGGAGGTCTTTTCAGTCTGGAGCTTTTCAGTGTTGCGAGCGTCACGCTGGTCAGGGGACGAACGCAGTCCTTCCTTTTTCCCTCCTTTCCTCCTTTCATTTCCTTTCCTTCATCTTTTCATCCCTCCATCTGTGACTCTCCTTACACGCGGTTTTCGTCGTCATTGTTTTTTTCCTCAACTCTTGTGGCGGGCGAGTTGAATGAAGACTCACAACACATCATGGATGCTCGCGCATGGACGCAAGCTCCTCTGAAGACAACGGATTGATGTGAAGAATTATTTTTTTTTTCTTTTTTTTATTAAATTCTGGCGGCCGCTTGACTGAAGCGGCGTCCAAGTTTTGTCGCCAATGGAGCTCCAGAGCGCCAGCAGCGCGTTCTCTCCGACGCTGGACTACGCCGGGCCGCTTTCCCCTTCTTCTTCTCCTTCGGGGGTCGCCGCCGGCCCTTCCCACGGCCACATGCGGGCGTCCAGCCCGGGGCCCGGCGGGGGCGGAGGCGGCGGAGGCGGCGGCGGCTTCCCGGGCCAAGCGGCGTTCAACTACAACCAGCTGGAGGGACGCTTCAAACAGCTGCAAGGTAAAAGATGTTTGCTTTCTTTTGGGAATGTCGACGGACGGACGGCGAAGAAGAAGAAGAAGAAGGCGGAGGCCAGGCCGGGGAAGAAAACAACTTTTTGGGAGCTTCTGCCGTCGAAGCGTTCACCGTAAAAAAAAAAAAACTTGTTGAGCAAATGACTGGAGAATCGATCTTGACAGGAGTGAATGTTCTCGAATGTCACACCATGTCGTGTTCATTTCGTCAACGAAAACTAACACTAAAATGTTAAAAACGTTTTTTACCGGACTAAAACCCTCATTAATAAACAATAACTGTGACTTAATCAGTATTCATTTTCGTCGACCAGTGAAGACGAGACGAAAATGTACTTCGCGCCATCAAAACTGGACTAAAACATGGACAACAAGTGGTGACTGAAATTGGACGAAAACTGAAACAAAATTTTAATATGGCGGATTAAAAAAAACCTTTTCATGTCCTGCTCATGGTCGACATCTTTCGTCTCTAGCTTGGAAGATGTTTGTATCTAGCAGCTAGCAAACTAAAACAAAAATTCAGAAAACGTTTTTTTTTTTTTTTTTTTTGATGAAATAAAATAAAAACTAAAATGCTTGTATAAAAAAAAAACAGAAAACTAACAAACTACATTTTATGTTTACAAAACTAATTATAGCAAAAAAATGTCCTTTGGTTTCATCTTTGGTATTATTTTAATGAACGAGTCTTTTTAATGTGATTTGAAGTCGATTTATTTTGATATTAAGATGGAATAAGGACGTTTGAAAGTGTGTCACACAGAAGTGACATCATCTAGCAGCAGCCAATAGAAAAGCACCAAAAGATGACATCGCTCTCGTGCTGTTTTGTAAATATTGCGCACAAGTAATACACATTAAAAAAAAAAAAAAAAAAAAACTTAGTAAAACTAAGAAAAAGTAACAAAACCACCCTGAAGACTAAAAATTCCGAAACTATAACAACCCTGGAATGGGGGAAAAAAAATGTCAACTATTTTGTTCATTTTGATATGAAATGGAAAAAAAGAAATTGTAATTGACCTTCGGTATACATGTAACCATAAAAATATTTAGTTTTTTCGTCCCCAAGACATTATTATCCACGTGCTTTTCAGATCTTAGCTGCTTGCTTTTCAAGCGTCATTTTAATAAGAAGCAGTTGGTGAGCTCGACTTTTGCATACTTTTGCTGCTATTTTTCAAAGGCACGCTAAAAAAAATCATTTTATGACATGAGCTGCTTGGTGTTTGCTAGCTTGTCAGGCATTAGCTGGGTTGCCAGATTTGTGTTTTTTTTTTTTTTTTTCTTGCATGTGGAGAGGAGAGAATGTTGTGAAATGTCTGCAGTGGACGTGGAAAGGCTTCACTTGACATTTGAGTCATGACAGAAATCACAAAACAAAAACTGAGTCATGCTGCGTAAATGGGAAGACAACTTCCGTCTTGTCTTCAGCAACTTTCGGAGAACAATCGAGTGTCAATCGCCTGACAACGATGGTTGGTTCACCCATGAACATTTGATTGCCAAACTGGAGCTAATTGGGGTTTTTGGTTGGACGTACGTTTTCCTGACATGATGATGTCGCATGCCGGCAACTGTCGTTGAGCAGAAACTTTGCTGGATGCTCGTAAGTTCAACCTTGGATGCTTCTCTTCCTCCTCCATCTTCTTCTACTCCTCCTTCGTTGGCCAGCGAAATATTTGACGACATCTGGAGGAACTTTTGTGCAAGTTCCTGCTCGTGCAAGCTCAACTTGGTTTTTGTCTTTGGAGGAGAACGTCGGAGCTGCTCAACCGTTTCTGTGCCAAAGGACAATTTTTTTTGATGGATTTTGGAGACCGCTTCTCCAATTGTTGCACTTTGCTGGTTTAGGTGATTGCATTTGACTCCGAATGAAAAACTGATTGATTGATCGATCGATCGATTGATTGATGGATAGTCCAGTTTAGGGCCACACGTGCATCATTTGAATCAATATTGATCTGATGAAATGACAAATGAAACCATCCTGTTCTGAAATGCATCAACGCGTGCTACGATTTCCTCGCAAAACTCGCCTCGCGCTGACCAACCGATCAGAACTTAAATGTGATGTCATCGTCTCTAAAACATCTCGTGTACCATCCATCCACTCTTGACGATAATTAAATGGAGAATTTCCTTGAGGAAATATTCAGATTTGAGTATTCAAGTGAAAGCGAGTCGCCCGAGCGCCATTTGTGTCACAATCGTCACATGACGGCGCAAAGGCGCACGCCCAAAACAGGAGAATGAGCCACGAAAGCTCTTGCTGCCGTTGTTGTCGCGCAGCAGCCAATGAGATGGCAGCTCGCCGCTCTGCGGGTCCCTGAGCTGTTAACTAATGGAAGGGAAGGGGAGGGGCCTAACGCGTCTTCCTCCCGCGTGGGCGGCTGCCTCCTCGTCTTCCTCATTCATCTTTCATGAGCGCCGCCGTTGCTCTTTCGGCCGTTTGCTGTAATTAGAGACGAGACGCCGAGATGAGGAAGGAAGAGCCGTGCTGCTCCTCTTCCTCATCTGCACCCCAAATGAGCCTTCAAGGTGTTTAAAAAAAAAATTAAGTATCAAATCAATCCTCTTTATTGCCAAGAGGTTTTTTTTTTTGAAGGGGTAGAGCTCAAATATTTTAATCAATGATTATTCGAACAAATATTTTCGCTCGTTTGCTCCCAAAAACGTAGAACGACATTCTATTTGAAATGTCACAGACATATTTATAATTTTAGTTTTTATGCTAGAGCATACAGAAGATTTGATGCAGCCCAACTGCAGAGAACAAGTGTAAAAAATGGCAGTAATGACAAAAGCAGCCGTCAGGTGGAAGCAGAGTATAAGAGATCAACCATGTTGTCAAGGATGGACTGTGAAATGTGTGCGGGAGACTAACGATGAAACGATGAAGAGTCGTTTGAGGTGCTTTTCGCTTCTGGTCCGAATGGCCGAAAGTGGAACAGGCTGCGTCCAGGCTCAGTTGGCTCGGCTGTAATCGGAGCCGCACGATGGGAGTTTCTCGCCGATGGCTTTGTCAGCAGCGTCCTTGGCGCAGTGGCCTCAGCGTGTCCACGATGCACTCGATGATGGCATCTCGCTCGGTAACTGATGCTGGGAGATCTCGTTTGAGGTCCTCGTCACTATTTGGTTGCCTGCAAACGGGATCACTTTTCCAGACTGGAGGCCGGAGGTGCAGCAGTTGCGCTATTGGGGGCAAAGTACTCACCCCTGCGGGGCTCCGCTGCTGATGGTCTTGGTCTTGTTTCCGGTCCAGCAGGAAGGAGTGCTGATATCGATATATCGCGATAGTCTCCTGATCCATTCTCAATACGGCTACGCAACTATCGCGATATTTGTAGTTAATATACAGCCACTAGAACGGTTCCATTGTTCATGACTTATTGAGCAATGTCTTGGTGGACCACTAGGGGGAGCACCTCATAAGAGTGGTGGAGAAATGAACGCAAGTCTTGCGGCAACTTGTGGAAGACGTCCGGCAAACTGTTTGAGATAAAAGATGACGTATACACTGAACGTTTCTTTTATACAATGTTGAACATTCAAAATGAAGGAAAATTTGATTCATATCAGAAAGCTGAGAGGGAAAATCCCAGCACAGGGATCCGTTTGCTGTCCCGAGAGTAACCTGCGTTTCGACACGGATTTTGTCAATGACGCCATTGAGACGGCCGGAGCGGTTGTGCCGCGTGGCTCCCACATGAGCTTCCGCGAAAGCGGGCAACAAAACGTTGGGGGGAGGCCGCAAGTCAAGACATTGAACTGCTTCGCTGGCAACGTCCCGGCAAGAAAGGCGGCGTTGTCCCACGCTCGCTGCCAAGGTGACACCAGGAGGAAGTGATGGACGACCGCCACGCCGTCTGCCTCAAACCAGTTTGTGTGTGCGCCCTACCATGAAAGAGGTCTTTGATGGGAGTCGCCCACTGAGCGCGCTCCTGGCTGCACATTGGGGGAGGGGCCTACAGACGACACTTACACAAACGGCAGAAAGCGAAAGTTTCAAATACTCGATTTGCGTGACGTGCGTCACCCTCTGCAATCCGCATCTTGTTGTTTGCGCTTGAATCCAAAAGCGTGCTTGGACTTTTTGTGGGTGTGTTCCTGATAGAAATGTCTTCCCAAGTTTATGTTAATAAGTCAAACTGGATTCCGAGGTGCAGGGTTTTTCCTGTGTCCAAAATTCAGAGGTGGTCACCTCGAGGGCAGGGTCTAAAATATCAACATATCGAATCGATATTCCTTTTCACAGCCCAATATACATTCATAAAACCATGAATTTTAATACAGGTTTTTTTCCCCCCCCGTAAATTAATGTGCCAAATTAATCGGTTAATCGGACACTGATTATAATCGGCTGATTAATGGCCTTCAAACATCGGCCAAAACAATTGTCCAATTGAGCTAAATGGCTGATTATTTTCCCCTTAAAACATTATCGAAGAAAGCCAAAGTTTCCGACGCTGTGACAGTACCCTGAATGCACCATTTTGCTTGCATAGCATTAGCAACTAGCAATTGTGTCACGTATGTTATTCTGTTGTCCCGAAACGTCCTTTGAGCTATTTAATGACGCCGCAGTTGGAGTTTCCTGTCAAACTAAATACATAAACGTTAAGAATTACATCCACTCTATATTTAAATACAAAACGCGTGTCGTTTTCAAAACATTGCTAGCCTAGCACGAACAGGACATTAGCAAATGCTAACAGGAAGTTAGCATTTACTTTGAGTGTTTTTCCTTCAAATATCGAATCGGGCCCATCTGAATCGAAACAATTTTGTCAATCTGAATCGATACCCAACCCTAACCACCTCCCACCTTATTTGCTCACCACCTCCGGCATAAGTGACGGACTGAGAGTGACTGAAAAGAATCATAAGTGTATTTTGAAAATGATTTTGTGGGTGTGACACCTGCTGCCTTGCTGACCCGCATGAATAATTGAAAGGAGCTGCGAAATATTGCACGAGGGGATTGATTGGCTGCCGCCGGTGTGACATCACAGATGTCGGGCTGCTTGAGTGACAACCTGACCTTTGGTTGCCACGGCGACGGCACAAGCAGCAACAACACCTCGGTGACACATTAGCGTCTTGCTCGTTGTCTTTTTTTTTTTTTTTTTTTTTTTTTTTTTTTTCTCTGCTTGTCGCGCATGAGCCGAGGAATGTCCCATCTGTCAACACGCACACGCTGCTTCGTTAGCGCCACAATGCTACATTGAAAAGATGCTTTGTGTGCTCCACGCTCCGGAATGTCACGCGCGCAACATTGACCATTTAAATCACGTTAACATTCAGTTAGAAACTGACACACTTTGGACTGATTTTGGAAGGTCCACAAGAATATTGTGTTCTGTTGCTATCAAAACATGGAACCTACCAAAAGAAAGATTTGCATCGCTTCTTTCATCAGGAAAAAAAAAAATATATTTTCATCTGTTTCCATTTTGCAGCAATAAGCATGAGGATATAGCTAAGTTTCATCATTATTCACATTCCTGGTGAAAACTGTGGAAAAGAGCTTGTTGCAACATTGCCCTGGTTGATCACTTCTCCTCTGCTTCCACCTGCTGGCCGTTTTTGTAATTATATATTTTTTCACATGTTCTCTGTAGTTGAGAGGCTGCATCAAAGCCTTCTGTATGCTCTAGCATAAAAACAAACAAAAAAACATAAATACGTCTTTGGGCCACTTAAAAATTTAAAATACAACATATTTGTATGTTTTTGGGAGCAAATGAGTGAATGATTTTTCACAGTAATTATCAAAGATAAATATCAATATGGTACATTTTATTACTATAAATCTCTGCCAGTGTTGACATTTTCAAATACTAATTATGGCACCATTCCTAGAAAATCACAATGTCCCGTCAATGGTGAGTTGTCTTTAAAACAGGGCTGGAGGTTACTTGTGTGCTGCTTGGGGATTACCACCTTGGTGACCCCAGAACAAAGCTGTACAAGTTTGTATCATGCACGCTAGCTTAATGCTAACATACACTGTGAAATGCCATAGGTGGGCTAACGTAAATTAGCACAGATGTTAGCGTCGTTGGAAACCTTCAAGTAACTTTCTTTAATGCACAAACTTTTCCAGTACGCCCAGGATGTTGTGGCACAAAGTGGTACTGCGCAGACTACTTATAAATTAAAAAAAAAAAATCCTTTGAAAAATCATTTCAAAATCCACCATAAAGCACCAATGATGAAGCCCGATGATATGATATAGCAGAGTATCATTTAATCAATCAATGTTTACTCAAGTTTGTCTCACATGTGCTAGCTTAATGATAACATACAATGTGAAACGCCATAGGCGGGCTAACGTAAATTAGCAAAGATGTTAGCGTCGTCGGAAGCATTCAAATAACTTTCTTTAAAGCACAAACAGCGCATACAACAAGCACTTTTATTTTGCGTCATCTCTTCCACTGCAGCTCATTACTGCTCGGCATGTTGTGGCATAAAGTGGTACTGCACTGACAAAAAAACAAAAACATAATCCCTTCAAAAATCACTTCAAAATCTACCATAAAGCACCAGTGATGAAGCCTGGTGATATGGCAGCGCTTCATTTAACCAATCAATCAATCAATCAATCAATCTTTATTTATGTAGCACTTTTCAAAAAAAAATTGCAACTCAAAGTGCTTTACATAGTTTAAAAACAAATCCACAGCCCATCGCCCCCACAGTATTGACCCACTAAAAATTAAAAAAACAAATTGTGGGCGTCCTCGCATTGCACGAGGCTTCCACATGACGTGACGAGCTTCCTTTCTATGCGATGACATCACTGCGGCGAGGTCCAGTTGGGTTTGTCCGTTTCGTCCCAGATCCACTTTTGACGGGGATCATCGCCGTGGCAACGACGAGATTTGGAGCGGCCCAAACCTCTCGTGGGGCAGCAGGAATGTTGGAATGCTCCAAGTGTGTGTGTGTGTGTGTGTTTTGCCATGACCGCATGATGAGTGCGTGCGTGTGTTTGGATAGTGTCATGTGATCCGGCGTGACTTGGAAACATACAAGAGACATGTGAGTGTGTTTTAGTGGATCCAGATGTTGGACGCCGACTCGCTGGTCTCTGATTGGACGCTCGGCGTCGTCACTCGCATAACTGGACGCCAACGCGTGATGACACGCCCCCTCTTTGCAACGCTAGCTTCCGAAAAAGTCACTCATAAGTGTCGAACAATCCAAGAACAACTTTTGACATACAACATAAAAAAATTTGAATAATTAAAATACAGGCGCATGGTAGGCCCAAGTGTTTATCGGATTATTTTAATCATCAATACGTTTTTTTTTTTTTGTTGTTTTTTTTTTTAAATCAATACATTAGCTTAAATTGAATCCAATTCAGTTTTTGGTTTGTTCCAGAACCCGAAATCCGAGGACTTGGACCGTTTCACGTTCCACAAGGTTTCTGAACACAAAATTGATTATTAAAATAGTTGTCATTCAATTTGATCGCCGATTAATTGTCAGTTCATCTGTCTCATTTTTGATGGATAAATGATCAAAAATCAGATCTTTTATTCGGAAAGTGGAAAAGAAAAAAAAAGTCATTTGTCCATATTTCATGTGAAAATGATTGAAGTTACTCAAAGAAATTTGTAATATTACAAGAAAGGAAAAAACAAATTTATAGGCATAATTGTGACATTATGGGAAAAACAACACATTTGCAGTGAAGACATTGAAATATAAAGGAAAAAAAATATCCCAGACTAAAGATGAGATATATTAAAACATTTACTACGAGAGAAAAAAAAAATTCAGAACATGAGAAATGTTTGTATTTCACAATATAGTAAAAAAATATGTAAATGAAGTGAAAATGTTGCAAGCAAGAAAAATTGCATCCAAATGTTTACACACAAGATTGTGTTGGGCTGCAATTGGCATCAATTGTCACATTCATGCAAGAATCTGATTGGTGGAGATCAACTTGTGGGAGGGGCTTAGCCCACAGGCTCTGTCTGTATGTGTGTGCGTTTGCGTGTTTGCGTGTGCAAATCAGGCCTCGTCATCTCGTGATGCGCCGCAAGTCTTCCGTTTGCTTTGCCGCTCACTCGTGGCGACCCACGTGTGCCTCGTTGTCCTCTCCCTCCACATTGTGTGTGTGTGTGTGTTTGCTTGTTGATGTCTGTTTGTGGAAGAGGGCGTGCTTAGTTGTGTGCGTGCGCGCGCACCTAATCAATACGGCGCAATCTCTCGTTACTGCAGCACACTTCCTGTGTAATGGAAGACTTTGACTTTGACTCGTGTCGATTTGCGGGTTGAAGGTGCCACCATTTGCTGATTTATGGCCTTGGGAGCTTCTCCTCATCATAAAATGGATGAAAATCATCTTCAAGGGATGCTTGACCCATTGAACTATTTTCAGCAGTGAAAAGTTTGTATTTTGTCCAGAATGAATCTAATAACTTCATTATTTTTCATGTACAATGAATACATTTATTCAAAAGTCAGTTTTCTACTTGCTGTCCACTGCTGATGACATCACCTGTGCTAACGACCAATCATGGCTCAGTTTACGCACCACACCCAGAAAACAGGTGAGCCGTGATTGGCCGTTAGCACAGGTGATGTCATCATCAGTCGACAGCAAGTGGGAAAATGACTTTTGAATAAATGTCTTCATTGTTCATGAAAAATAATGAAGCAAAATATGAACTTTTGACTGCTGTACATTGTTCAATGGGTCAAGCATTCCTTTAAGGTGACCTTGTGACCTCTTAGTTGTTTTCCTGCCTCAGTTTGGGGTCGCAGTTGTTTTCTCGGAACTTTGACCTTGGCGGAAAAGCAACACAATGCTCGTCATGTCTCTTGACGAGCACCATTTCAAAACACTTTCTTTCCTATTTTGGGTTTCATTCACGCACACACGCAGTGTTGCGTATTTGTGGACGTTTGTCTGGCACAGGAAGCCCCTCCCACACTCCCTCCCTCCCTCCCTCGCGTGGCGAACAATGCGCGCACAGGAAACGCGCGCACGTCCGCTTGTCATCTGCTGGAAACGATCGAGCATCAAAGTGGAAGACAAACGTCATGAGAAATGTGAATTTGACGTGTTTTTGTTTGTTTTTTGTGGTCAGACGAGCGCGAGGCGGTGCAGAAGAAGACGTTCACCAAATGGGTCAACTCTCACCTGTCGCGCGTCTCCTGCCGCATCACCGACCTCTACGTGGACCTCCGCGACGGCCGCATGCTCATCAAGCTGCTCGAGGTCCTCAGCGGGGAGAGGCTGGTATGCGCGCACGCACACACATTATTCACATAGAGGAAGCTCTTTACAAAAAATCTGGCCAAACCCTGATGATGATGATGTCATAATTTTTTTTTGTATTTATTTTTTGAGCTGTAGCTTTTAAAAGTCAAATGTACCTTGGATGTTAAAATGTGCGGAAGAAGGAAGCAAATGTCAGGACAAAAGAGAGGAAGGCCTAAATGTGTGCTTGCTTGGTCACCACGGCAACAGTCGCACAACTAGTGGACATGATGCCCCGCCCCCGCCTGGACACCTCCAGTATTACAGGCCAAGTTGTCTTTTTTTTTTTTTCTTTTTCATCAACGTGTCCACGTTTCACATCCACATGGAAAACAATTTCATCCGATCACATATTCATTTCTTCATTTTGATGTCCTGGTCTTGCTGTTGCCGTGGTGACGTGATGTGCGGCTGTTCAAAGCAGCCCTGCAAGTTTGGTAAACTTGATGTGCAAATAATAATAATAATAATAATAAAAAAGATGTTAGAAGATAGCAGAAGCTGTTTGCAATCTCGTTGCAGCTGCATGAGATTGCAACATCAAAACAAAAAAAAATCAACATTAACAATGTTTCTCAACATTTTTTTGTCACCTCGCACGTTTGTTGTTGGTGCGAGCCGAGCACATCAGCAAGGGAGACGTTACAAGACATAAATAAATGAGTGGCGCAACAGTTAGTTGATTGTTTGCTCATAAATGGATTAGCAAACTATGCACAACTTTTTTGATCATTTCAAAAAGAAGTTGCGGGCCAAAACGCAATTGAACGATCGTTAAAGGGGGAACTTTATTCTTTTTCATGAACAATTATAATAATACATTTATTGAAAAGTACGTTTTCTACTTGCTGTCGACTAATGATGACATCACCTGTGCTGAGGAAGCAGGTAACAACCAATCGTGGCTCGCCTGCTTTCTGGTGAAAAATGACTTTTTAAAGGGATACTTGACTCATGAAGCCATTTTCAGCAATCAAAAGTTAATATTTTGTCGATAATTAATGTAGTTACCACATTGTTGTTGTTAGGATTATTTATTTATTTTTTTAATGGTATTAAGTGTGCATGAAAAATAATTAAGTTAATACATTATTATTATGTATTTAAAGATATTAGTTGTACATGACAAATAATGAAGTTACCACATGAATTATCAGCAAAATATGAACTTTTCATTGGTGAAGGTGGCTCAATGAGTCAAGTATTCTTTCAAAAGTCCTTTTTCTGCTTGCTGTCGACCGATGATGACATCACCTGTGCTGAGGAAGTCGGTAACGACCAATTATGGCTCAGTTTGCTGACCAAATCCAGAAAGCAGGTGAGCCATGATTGGGCGTTACCGACTTCGTCAGCACAGGTGATGTCATCATCAGTTGACAGCAAGTGGATACTTTTGAAAGGTATTAATTGTACATGGAAAAATATGAAGTTATCAAATTCATTCTGGAGAAAAAATATGAACTGCCGAAAATGGTTGAATGAGTCGCGTATCCCTTCAAAGTCTGCCGTTAATGACTGACAGTGCCGAAAACGCACAAAGAAATATGAATGGATTGGGACTCATTTACTGAATTTCTTCTGCAAAAAAATCTGCCAAAATGCTGATTGTTGCTTTCCAAAGTCAAAATGTCTTTTGTTGAAAGATAATCGATCAGTCTCAGCGAATGTTTGCTGACGGACGGCTGAAAAAAAATTTTTCATCGCGGATCTTCTGATTGGCTGAATTTGGGATGGATGAGCTTCCCCAATTGCAATGAAAATGAACGTTGTGTCCGTCCGTCTGTCGCCAGCCCAAGCCGACCAAAGGGCGCATGAGGATCCACTGCCTGGAGAACGTGGACAAGGCCCTGCAGTTCCTCAAGGAGCAGCGCGTCCACCTGGAGAATATGGGCTCGCACGACATCGTCGACGGCAACCACCGCCTCACGCTCGGACTCATCTGGACCATCATCCTCAGGTTCCAGGTACCGCGACAAGACGCACAACCGCTTTCAAAACAAGCCGCGTGTTGCAAGCAGGGTTATTATACTTTTGCAGTTTTTCATTTCACTTAGTTTAAGGTACTTTTCATTCGTTTTCAGGGTGGTTTTTATTTGTTTTAATTATTTAATAAATGCTTAGTTTCAGAATGAGTTTTTTCTTTTAAGTGCATTGCTCGATGACATCACTTCACTTTCAAACGTCCTTAGTCCAGTTCAGATCAAAATAAATCGACTTCAAATCACATTTCAAATCATCCCCGAAGGCTCATGCATTTAATTAATTACCATTTTTGCTATCATTTATTTAATTCATTTAATGTTTATAATTTTTTGCCATAATTTTAGTTTTGTAAACATAAAATGTAGTTTGAGGTAGTTTTGTTTTTTGTTTTTGTTTTTTAAAAGTGTTTTCATTTTTTTTTTATTTTGTTAACGGAAATGTTTTTTGAATTTTAATTTCTTTTTTTTTTTTTTGGTTAGTTTTGGTTAACTAAAATAACCTTGGTTACAATTTTTTTTTGCTCTTAAAATCTTTTTTTCTAATTGTTTTTTTTTTTCAATTATTACGTCCGTGAAGGCTCTCTGGACTCAAATTATTAAAAAAAATAAACAAAAAAAAAAAAATCTAATTCAAACACTTAAAAAAAAAGAGAAAAAGACAAATTGCTGCCTTCATAGGATTAACTTTGCAGTGGCAGCGGCACTGTAGTCATGTGACTCCAGCGATGATGTCATCAGCACGGGCATTTATAAGATGACAGGATTTAAAAAAAAAACAAAAAAATGTGTTTTGTGTTTGAAATGGTGCTAGCGGAGGTGACATGAAGTCGAGTGAGGATTTGTGAACGTGCCGTGTGCACACTCGTGAAGGTGTAACGTGCTGTCGGTCTTGCGTTGCTTCACGTTGCCGTTTTGGACCTCAGCAGTCTGCTTTGCGTTTGTTTTTTTCCTCGATGATGTCGTCCGGCGGTCTTGACGCGCTTGTGTGTGTGCGTCAGATCCAAGACATCAGCGTGGAGACGGAGGACAACAAAGAGAAGAAGTCGGCCAAAGATGCTCTGCTGCTCTGGTGTCAGATGAAGACGGCCGGGTCAGTCCAACGCAAAATACGTCAAAAAAACAAAAAACAAACATCATCTAGTTTAGCTTTTCAGTCCGCCAGCGTTGCTGAAGACAGATGAACGTTTGTTTACATGCAGAGTCGAGGAATGTGACGATACAGCGATAAATCGTGATACTTTGTCTCCCAAATAGATTACTTTTGCAATGTTACACACACAAAATGTGTTAGTCAATTGTTTGATCTTATAAACTATGTAACTGACATGACAATAGTGTTTAAGAAACACACAAACGTGTTGACAGAACAGAAAGTTGTCTCTGTACAGAAGACATTTCCATTAGGGATGTAACGATATCGTGAAATTGCGATATTAAAACTGCCCCAAATTATCTTCGTTGTCACGTTACGGTATTAAAATCAGTACATTTAAAAAAAAAAAAAAGTCAGATCGATTTCCCTTTGTGCAGTTGTAGCACCCTCTGGTGGCTCGTTTTTTGAGTGCAGTATAATTTTCACGAGGCATGTTGTCTCCCTTCTATGTATGTTGTATGACCTTTTTTGTATCACCAACCTCCCCACAATATTGTGATAATTGTCATATTGTGACCTTCATATCTTGATAATATTGTCTGGATATCATGACATCCCTAATTTCTATTAAAAAAAAAAAAAATAGACAAAAGTACTCAGTATGAAGAAGACACCAGTTTTTGATTTTGTGTACACAAAGAAACTATTTTCTTATTAAAAAAAAAACATCAATTTATGTCTTGAGTAGTTTTATCGTAGATTATGGTGACTTTATGACCTGACCAATATATCGATAATCGCAGTATCATTATACCGTGTGATCGTTATTGTGAGCCTTGTATCGCATATCGTATCGTGCGGTCCCCAGCCTGAACGCCGATTGCGTTGAAATCATTCACGATTGTTTACGGAAGCAATCGCTTGATTGATCCTTTCAAACCGCTCGGAACTTATTTTTCAAAATTTTTGTTTGTTTGTTGTGTTGTTGTGTTTCAGATATCCAAACGTCAACATCCACAACTTCTCCACCAGCTGGAGGGACGGGATGGCCTTCAACGCCATCATCCACAAACACAGGTACGAACAGCAACTTCCAGCAGCGGCAACCTCGCCGGCAACTTCCGACAGTTTTATAAGGAGCAAGAAATAACGTGCGGAAATATGATAACCCGCACGGAAACACGCTCTACCAAAGTAGCAAAAGTCTCACAAAAAAGTGAAACTGACAAAAGAATTGTGAGTACGCAACAATGTGACATCAGCATATTGTTTTTGGCAACTTTAAAAACAATTCCACTTGCCACACAAATTCATCTCAACCATTATTTGTCAAATACACTCAACTCAACTCAAGTTTATTTCTATAGCGCTTTCAAACAGCCTGAACTGTCACAAAGCGCTTTACAAAACAAAAAAAACATAACATAAAACATTAACACCAATACAATCACAACAAATCAACATTCTTCCATCCCAACATACGCTTTGATGTTTGAAGCAGTTTTTAGATGAAAGACGAGAGAATCAGTCTCCCTTTTGTCGCACGTCAGACCGGACCTGATCGACTTTGACAAGCTGAAGAAGTCCAACGCGCACTACAACCTGCAGAACGCCTTCAACCTGGCCGAGCATCACCTGGGACTCACCAAGCTGCTCGACCCCGAAGGTCAGATCCGTGCTCGTTTTCACGCTTTGACTTTCCCATCTATCTGTCGATCGACCGATCGATTGAGCTGGCTAGCTGGCTGGCAATCTCGCTATCCAGCAAGTTAACTCTCTATCTAGTTAACTATCGAGCTAGTTGGCTGGCTATCTAGCTATCGAGATAGCTGGCTATCTCGATAGCTAGCTGGCTATCTAGTTAGCTAGCAAGCACGTGTGTTATTCACAGACTTTATTTACCAGTAACAAGCCTTGAAAATGACACTTTGTCCTTCAATCTGTCTTCAAAATGTTGCGTTAGTTCCCAGTTAATTAATTTTAGCCAAAAGACCATAACTAAATGAAAATGTCTTGTTGTCAAAATTGTCAGTTTTGTTGCCTAAAATTGGATTAAAACTGACTAAATTATGAATAAAACTTAAAACTAATTCATTAAAATGACAGAATTTGAGTCAAAAAACTAAAACAAAATGAAAATGTCTTGTCAAAAGGAAGACTGCTGTTGGAGTTAGCACGTGGCTAACGTGGCTGTTCCTGTTTGCCAACTTTGGATGATGATGTTGTGGAAATGTTCCTCACATTTATTTCTTTATTTTTGGTGGCAGACATCAGCGTGGACCACCCGGACGAGAAGTCCATCATCACCTACGTGGTGACCTACTACCACTACTTTTCCAAGATGAAGGCCCTCAAGGTGGAGGGCAAGCGCATCGGCAAGGTGAGCGCAACAGCAACTTTGAATGCTTTTTATTTGTGGAAAAAGTGCCCAAGACGGAAGAAGGAATTTTGCCATTTTGTGGCCTCGTAAATTACAAAGTCAACCTTTTTTTTTTTTTTTTTTTGCACGCAGGTTCTGGACAACGCCATCGAGACGGAGAAGATGGTGGACAAGTACGAGTGCTTGGCCTCGGACCTCCTGGAGTGGATCGAGCAGACCATCATCATCCTCAACAACCGCAAGTTTGCCAACTCGCTGGTGGGCGTCCAGCAGCAGCTGCAGGCCTTCAACACGTACCGGACGGTGGAGAAGCCCCCAAAGTGCGTACCAGGCGCCTGCCGCCAGACTTGCAACCAACCCATCAATCTGATCCATTGGACGCTGCTCGCGTGCGTGCGTGTGCGTGCGTGTGCGCAGGTTCACGGAGAAGGGCAACCTGGAAGTTCTTCTGTTCACCATCCAGAGTAAAATGCGGGCCAACAACCAGAAGGTTTACACGCCCCGCGAGGGCAAACTCATCTCGGACATCAACAAGGTACACACAAAGTGCAAGTTTATACATTTAAACAACTTCAACATGAGAATCAATCATCTTTTTGTTTTTTTGTAATTGTGGAGTGTAATCATTGAAATTGGATGAATTGCACAGCCCTGCTTGGCTTGGGATGATGCATTTGTCAGCCCTGACATTATTGTTTTGTTTTGTTCTCCCCGATAGGCGTGGGAGCGTCTGGAGAAGGCGGAGCACGAGCGCGAGCTGGCGCTGAGGACGGAGCTGATCCGCCAGGAGAAACTGGAGCAGCTGGCCCGCCGCTTCGACCGCAAGGCCGCCATGCGCGAGACCTGGCTGAGCGAGAACCAGCGGCTGGTCTCGCAGGTGACGACGTCGTCGTCGTCGACGTCGTCGTCACCTGCGACGGGTTTTTTTTGAGCGTGTCGCTCTTCCCCGCAGGACAACTTTGGCTTCGACCTGCAGGCGGTGGAGGCGGCCACCAAGAAGCACGAGGCCATCGAGACCGACATCGCCGCCTACGAGGAGCGCGTTCAGGTGCACGCCTTCGCTTTTCACCTCGTGTGCTGTTTTCCAAACACACAATATTCATCAGGAGTATTTGGGTCAGAATTGAAGTCACGATTATCAAACCATGTTATATTTTTGAAAATGTTTAACTCATTGACTGGCAGCCATTTTGACTGAAGCTAAACATGAAACCTACCAAAAGAAAGATTAGTCTCTTCTTTCATCAGGAAAAAAAAACAAAATTCAATTTGTTTCCGTTTTGCAGCATTTAGAATTTTAGAATATAGCAAAGTTTCATCAATATTCACATTCCTGGTGAAAGCAATGTCAAAAAGAGCTTGTTGCAACATGACCCTGGCTGATCTCTTATACTCTGCTGCCACCTAATGGCCATTTTTCATAATAACTACCATGACCAAAATGTGACTTTCTATTGGCTATGCAATGGTTTTTGTTTGTTTTGCTCGGCAGGCGGTGGTGTCGGTGGCCAAGGAGCTGGAGGCGGAGCGCTACCACGACATCAAGCGCGTCGCGGCCCGGAAGGACAACGTGATGCGTCTGTGGGAATACCTGCTGGAGCTGCTGAAGGCGCGCCGCCTCCGGCTGGAGCAGACGCTCGGCATGCAGCGCGTCTTCCAGGAGATGCTCTACATCATGGACTGGATGGACGAGATGAAGGTCACCTCATTGAGTACCATTTTGCTTTTGGAATTTCATTCTGTGCTTCTGTTGCTTTTTATTAGTCTTAGTTCTGTAATGAATGCTTAGTTTTAGTCTTAGTTTTTTTATGTGTATTATTTGTGCGCAATATTTCGAAAACAGCATGGGAGTGACATCATCTGAAGGTGACTGATTTTTTTTTTTTTTTTTTTTTGGCTGCTGCTAAAAAAAAAAAAAAAAAAAGTATAAATACGTCTTTGGGACACTGAAAACATTTCAACCAAAGAACGCATTTATACATTTTTGGCAGCAAATGAGTCAATGCTCATCAGTTTCTTCCTTGACAATCACACCACATTTTTGCGGTTCAGTAAAAATGAATGTTTTTTTATTTATTTATTTTTTTTCTTAGATGCTGCTGCTGTCTCAGGATTACGGCAAACACCTGCTCGGCGTGGAGGACCTGCTGCAGAAGCACGCCCTGGTGGAGGCCGACATCGCCATCCAGGCCGACCGCGTCCGCAACGTCAACGCCAACGCGCAAAAGTTTGCCAGCGACTCGGACGGTGAGAGCGCTGGACCCTTTTTCGCTTTTCGGAAAGCTTCAGACTGTAAACGTTCCCGTCGGGTCTTCCCCGGTCAGGGTACAAACCGTGCGACCCCCAGGTCATCCGCGAACGCGTGGCCCACATGGAGTTCTGCTACCAGGAACTCAGCCAGCTGGCGGCCGAGCGGCGGGCGCGCCTGGAGGAGTCGCGACGACTTTGGAAGTTCTTCTGGGAAATGGCCGAAGAGGTTTGTCGCCGGAAGCAAAAAATAACTACACAAATACAAATAAAATCAAACATAAAAGAGAACATTCAAAAAACATATTTACACGTTATTAGGTGCAAATGAGTTAATAAACTAAAATAAAAGTCAAAATGTTTGAATTTACAGATAAATTATCGTAGCGAAAAGGTGTCTTCAGTTTAGTGTAGATTTTTTTGACCACTTTGTCAACAAATTTGTCTTTCATAAAAAGCAATGTCATGCAGCATGTCACTCAGTTTCATTGGCAACATTTTCATTTTATTACCTGACACCATTTTTTTTGGTGTTAGATTGCAAAAGTTAAGCTAGTGGCCCGCCAAGTCATTGCTCCATAAGTCATCAACATTGGAGCCCTCATCGTGGCTGTTATCGGCTACAAATACTGTGATACTTGCGTAGGTGTATCGATAATCTATCGGGGACAAAGTATCACAATTTATTGCAATATCAATATATCGTCACTAACTAGTTTGCCTGAGTTGCCCAACCAACGGCCCAACTAATTTTCATGACTTGTTAAGCAGCCATAAGTGCAATGAATTTTAATGAGCTACTTTTTCCTGACTTGTTGCGCATCTGCAACTCGTTTTCACCAGTTGCCATTATTTTTGATGAAAGATTCTGCATTTTGCTTGCTAATCAATGATCGGCGATGTGCCCGTCGCGGCGCTTCAGGAGGGCTGGATCCGCGAGAAGGAGCAGATCCTGTCGTCGGAGGATCACGGCAAGGACCTGACGGGCGCCCTGCGGCTGCTGAGTCAGCACAAGGCCTTGGAGGACGAGATGAGCGGACGCTCCGCCCACCTGCAGCAGACCATCAGGCAGGGGGAGCAGCTGGTGGCCGACGAGCACTTCGGGGCCGACAAGATCCGAGAACGCATCCGAGACATCCAGGTGGGCAGAAAAACAAACGGCAGACGGGAAACGAAACGAGACGAGTGGTGCTGATCGGTTGCTGTGGCGTGCAGGACCAGTGGGCGGCGCTGGAGCGGCTGGCGGCGGTCCGCAAGTCTCACCTGCAGGAGGCCTGCAACCAGCACCAGTTCCAAGTAAGACGCTTCACAAAGTGACATTGCGAATCGGTCGTGCACAGAAACACTTTCAAATTGTGCAAAAAAATGAAATGACGTCAAACTGGTCTCAGGCGTACGCCAAGTAGACATGATGATGTCGGTCCCATTGAAAATGAATGGGGAATGGCAAATAGGAAATTGTGGCAAAAGTCAGGAAAATTGCTTGTATTATGTGGCGTGCATGCGGGACAACAAAGTGGGGAGAATTAAAAAAATAATAACGAATTTGAGTAATGTATGTGGATGATTTCAGCATTCACGCAAAAAAAAAATGCTCAAAGATTTTTCGATCTTCATTTGAGAAAGTGTTCCCTCGTTTTTTCCGCTCGAGTTAGGTTCCAAAAAATACGCGCAATAAATGAAATCCAGCAAGTAGTTATTTATTCGAAATGTTTTAAGGCTCTAAAATCCCTCACCAGGCAGCTTTTCTCATGCAGGCATTTTCCATGTTCTCACATTTTTGTCATGTTCAAACATTCTCAATGTTCAAGCCTTCATCAGTTGTATAAAATAGGTTTGACAAAAAACTTGTCTCATAATGCGTTAGGATGTTGAAAGTTTTGCAGCGTGCGTGTGCAAGCATTTCTGCGTTTGTTTTTGAGGCGGACGCGGACGACATGGACACGTGGATGCTGGACGCGCTGCGCATCGTGTCCAGCGCCGACGTGGGCCACGACGAGTTCTCGGCGCAGGCGCTGGTCAAGAAGCACAAGGACGTGTGCGAGGAGGTCGACAGCTACCGGCCCGTCATCGACGCCCTGCGCGAGCAGTCGCGCACGCTGCCGACCCGCCGGGCCGACTCGCCGCAGGTGAGCCGGCGACCGCCGAGGGCCGCTCCGCGTGGCGCGGCGAGACTTGACGTGTCCGGCCGGCGGCAGGTGCAGAGCCGCCTGGCGGGCATCGAGGAGCGCTACAAGGAGGTGGTGGAGCTGGCGCGCCTGCGCAAGCAAGCGCTGCAGGACGCGCTGGCCTTGTACAAGATGCTGAGCGAGGCCAACGCCTGCGAGCTGTGGATCGACGAGAAGGAGCAGTGGCTCAACGCCATGCACATCCCCGACAAGCTGGAGGACCTGGAGGTGGTCCAGCACAGGTAACAACTCCACCTTCCTTCACAAATCACAATCACAATCCTCACAATACGCAAGTCGTCATCAATCGGCAGAAAAATGGCTTTCAATCTCCGAAAATAATTTTGTATGACTGAAACATTTTTCAATTCACCAAAATATTTTTGTATGTTTGAATCTCTGAAAAAGCTTTAAAATAAAAAAATAATAATTAATTAAAAAAAAGACACTTTTTTTTTTTTTTTTTTTTTTTTTTTTTTAAGTATGACTTTACAGTGCTTGAGCCACAAATTTTTAGAGGTCAACGGTCACAAGATGAGTTTCCAAAAAATAAGTCTTTGTCCTACAAAAATGTTTTCGGAGATTCAAACATTTGGGATGAGATTTCAAGTATTGGCAGGATTCTGATTCCATAAAATCAAACATTAAAAATTGACTAGCTCTAACCCAGGGGGAGTATGGCTCTTGTATTTGTTTAATGAATGAATTAATGTATTTATTATTATTCTGGCTTGAAGTTGCTTCTAAGATTTCATTTTTTTTTTTGTATGCTTAATGTGCAATACAAAAATTTGCTTGTTCATTTGTACAAGTGAATGGAAAGACTTGGATGTTTTCTTCTGATAATGAATCATAAATGTGATGATATCGTTCATATATTGCGAGTTGTGAATTTTGGCGCTGGCTTGTTTTGTTTGCGCAGGTTTGAGAGTCTGGAGCCCGAGATGAACAATCAGGCCTCGCGGGTGGCCGTCGTCAACCAGGTTGCCCGGCAACTCATCCACAGCGGACATCCCGGCGAGAAGGAAATCAAGTCCCAGCAGGACAAACTCAACACCAGGTAAACATGGCAGCCATCTTGGATCTTCCTCCAAGTGACAATCCAAACGCGCAAGCTGGCGAACGTTTTGTCCTCGTCAGGTGGAGTCAGTTCCGAGATTTGGTGGACCAGAAGAAGGAAAGTCTCAGCTCGGCCTTGGGAGTCCAAAACTACCACCTGGAGTGCAACGAGACCAAGTCCTGGATCAAGGAGAAGACCAAGGTAGCGCTCGCGGCAAACGGCGACACACGCATCAACAACTAGGGCCCGGTCGATTCATTTATTATTGGCCTTCAAACTTCGGCCTAAACAATCGGCCCATTTGCCTGATTATTTTACCCTTAAAACGTTATCGAAGGAAACCGAAGTTTGTGACGCTGTGGAAGTACCCCGAATGCACCATTTTGCTTGCGTCGCATCAGCAACTAGCAAGTGTTAGCGTATGTGTTATTCTAACTCAAGTCACCATTTGGAACTCGCTTAGGTGATCGAGTCGACGCAGGAGCTGGGCAACGACCTGGCGGGCGTGATGGCGCTGCAGAGGAAGCTGACGGGGATGGAGCGAGACCTGGCCGCCATCGAGGACAAGCTGGCCGACCTGGCCAAGGAGGCGGAGCGACTCGCCTCGGAGCATCCCGACCAGTCGCTCGCCATCAAAGGCCGCCTGGACGAGATCACCGCCGTGTGGGAGGAGATGAAGGTGCGGACTCGCCGCCACAATTTCACAAAAAATGTATATTTCACACGTCACACCAAAAAGGAGGCTTGTTTATTCATTCATTATTATTTCAGTGATTTAAAAAAAATGCTCACGTCAGCCCAAAGCATTGCTACACATGCTGACTTCAGAACAAAATTTAAAAAAAAGTCACTCTTGCGTCTTTTGCTGTGAGATGTGCATGCACTTATGGCCAACAACGAGGCGCTCTAAAGCAGCCACACCAGACTGAAGCCCCGCTCCACGTGCTGACTACCAAGTTTGGTTTTTAAAATGATGATAATAATAATAAATGTCCCCCTTTCTGTCTTTTCTTTTTTTTTTTATGTGATGCGCGCATACTTATGGCCAACATCGAGGCGCTCTAAAGTAGCCACACCAGATTGAAGCAATGCTCCATGTGCTAGCTATCAAGTTGGGCTAATACATAAATAAATCAATACATTTCCCTTTTGTGTTTGTGGTTGTGACGTGCGCACACTTGTGGCCAACAACAAGGCACTGTGGCTGACGATGAGGCACACCAGTGATCTATTGAAAGGAAGATTTTTTTTCTCTTTTTTTTTGGGGTGCAGGCAGAGCGAGAAAGCTAACTGCACGTTAGGGTTCTTCCATTCAGGCTCCGCCCCCGTTTGATGCCACGGTTTGTTTGCGCGTTTGTTTCCAGGGCAGCATGAAGAAGCGCGAGGCGTCTTTGGGCGAGGCCAGCAAGCTGCAGCAGTTCCTGCGCGAGCTGGACGACTTCCAGTCGTGGCTGTCGCGCACGCAGACGGCCATCGCCTCGGAGGACATGCCCAACACGCTGGCGGAGGCCGAGAAGCTGCTGGGCCAGCACGAGGCCATCAAGAACGAGGTGCGCAACTACGAGGAGGACTACCAGCGCATGCGCGACATGGGCGAGATGGTGACGCGCGGCCAGACGGACGCGCAGCACATGTTCCTGCGCCAGCGGCTGCAGGCGCTCCACACGGGCTGGAACGAGCTGCACAAGATGTGGGAGAACCGACGCAGCCTCCTGTCGCAGTCGCACTCCTACCAGCTCTTCCTCAGGGACACCAAGCAGGCCGAGGCCTTCCTCAACAACCAGGTGACCCAACCGCGCCCTCGTCACACTTTTGTTTTGAAATGGCCACTTGGAAGACATCCGTCCGTTTTCCCTACTTACGAAGAAGAATTCCAACAGAAAAATACAAACAAATACAAATAAATCACAAATGACAAATAAGAATTTTTGTTTTTATTCTTAACAAATAAGAATAAAAAGAAAAATACTAAGAAGAATTTAAACAGAAGAAGAATAACGCGCTCATTTATAGTGAACATGCTACGTATGGTAGCAAAAATTCAATGTTTTTTTTTCTTCTTGTTTTTTCTCTCATTATGTATGAAGATAATCTTAAAAAGTGACTTTAGTGACGATATCCTTGTTGCCATATTTATACCATCTACTCATTTTAGTGTCAATTAGGAATGGAACCTGAAAATTGATTACAAATCAATTTCAACTGCTTAAAATATGCATCAAAAGATTTAGTTTTGTAAAGTTCCAAAAATGTTGCCGTTTGCAAACATTCATGTGATGTCGTGTGTGTGTGTTTGCAGGAGTACGTGCTGGCCCACACGGAGATGGCGACCACGTTGGAGGGCGCGGAGGCGGCCATCAAGAAGCAGGAGGACTTCATGACCACCATGGACGCCAACGAGGAGAAGATCAGCGGCGTGGTGGACACGGGGCGGCGGCTGGTCGCCGACGGCAACATCAACACCGAACGCATCCAGGACAAGGTGGACTCCATACACCAAAGGTGCCGCACGCACGCACACGCACGCACGCCTCCTCCTTCTTGATACATCGCAGACGCAAAAAAAAGTCAAGATGTTAGTTGGATGCCACACGTCCTTGAAAGGCGTTTTTGCGGGGATGTTTTCCGTCAGGCACAAGACGAACCGAGCGGCGGCCAGCGAGCTCCTCATGAGGCTGAAGGACAACCGAGACCTGCAGAAGTTCCTGCAGGACTGCCAGGAGGTCAGCAAGACACCGCACACTTTTCTTTTCTCTGTTCTGTTGGTTTTGTTTTTTGTCCATTTGTCTGATTGCGCTTTCGCTTCCGCCCAAGTTGACCTTGTGGATCAACGAGAAGATGCTGACGGCTCAGGACATGACGTACGACGAGGCGCGCAACCTGCACAGCAAGTGGCTCAAGCATCAGGCCTTCATGGCCGAGCTGCAGTCCAACAAGGAATGGCTGGACAAGATCCAGAAGGTCACTCCTCAAAAACAAAAAGGAATCCATTGGCTGTGGTGCAGAATAAAACGTTTGCTTGCGAGGTGCAAATGTGCAAAGGTGCAAATGCCGTTTTTCGTTTTGTTTGTTTGCGGGGTCAGGACGGCGAGGCGCTGATGGCGGAGAAGCCCGAGACGGAGGCCATGGTGCGCGAGAAGCTGTCGTCGCTGAAGAAGATGTGGGAGGAGCTGGAGTCCAGCACGCAGACCAAAGCCGAGTGTCTGTTTGACGCCAACAAGGCGGAACTGTTCACGCAGAGCTGCGCCGACCTGGGCAAGTGGCTGGCCGGCCTGGACGCGCAGCTGCTGTCGGACGACTACGGCAAAGATCTCACCTCCGTCAACATCCTGCTCAAGAAGCAACAGGTCGACACGCATCCAAAAAAAACAAAAACATCGCAAACGTTTGGATAAGATCTTTGAGAGCACCAGATGTCTCAAGACCGAGTCGGCACGGGTCAGCCATCTTGGGACAGGGGACTGCTATATTTCTAACAATTATATAGCATTTATTGAATTAATAATTAAATAATATCATAATAATGACTTAAATTGCAGATTTTTGTTGTTGTTGTGAAGTATCTAACAACAGAAATGAAAATTGCTTTTGAAATGGGGCAGAGTTGAGCAATCAACAGTTATTTGAAAGTGTGTTCCAATTGAGCAGCCCTGTCCCAAGATGGCCGCCCCTGGCTCACATCTGGCGTTTGTTGTTGGGGTCCACAGAAAACAATTTGGCGAGTGTCAGTTCAAGTTGGATTTGGAATTTCGCCTTCAGTCATCCGCTCAAGTTTCTGCGGCCGTTTGTGACGTCTTGTGGGTGCGTGCGTGTGCGCAGATGCTGGAGAGCCAGGTGGAGGTGCGCCAGAAGGAGGTGGACGAGCTGCAGAGCCAGTCGCAGGCGCTGAGTCGGGAGGGCAAAGGCTCGGACGAGGTGGACGGCCAGCGGCGGAGCGTGGAGAGCAAGTTTGGCGCTCTGCGGGCGCCGCTCCAAAGTCGCCGCGACAACCTGATGGCCTCCCGCGAGATCCACCAGTTCAACCGCGACGTCGAGGACGAGATCGTACGCACGCACGTCATCTCTTTACCTCCGTCCGTTCGTCTGCTTTCCTTCCTCTTGTTCTTCGACGGATTCCGCCTGCTTTTCCTTGTTCAACTTCCTCTCCTTGTGTTTCTGTCACCTCTATTGTTTTCTTTTTTGTCTTCATTGTTTCCTTATTTCATCCTCCTCGCCTTAGAATTTTGATCTTTTCTTCTCAATTTCACCTTCTGCTTCACATCCTCTTCCTCCTTCTCATTCTCCTTTCTGCTTCTTCTTCTCCTCCTTTTTGTCCTTTTCCCCTTTCTTTTTTTTTCTTTTTTTTTATCTTCCTGCTGACCGTGTTGTTGTTTGTTTGTTTGTTAGCTGTGGGTGGAGGAGAGGATGCCGTTGGCCACGTCCACCGACCACGGCCACAACCTCCAGACGGTGCAGCTCCTCATCAAGAAGAACCAGGTAGGATCGGGACTGGTGTGACCTGCTGGAATGCCCTTTGACCCCTCACCCCCCCCTCGGCCAGACCCTGCAGAAGGAGATCCAGGGCCACCAGCCGCGCTACGACGACATCTTTGAGCGCAGCCAGCACATCCTGCGGCAGGAGCGTCCGGCGGCGGCGGGCGAGCCCATCGGCCGGCGGCTGGCCGAGCTGCGCTCGCTGTGGGAGCAGATCGGCCGCGAGACGGAGAAGCGCCACGCCCGCCTGGGCGAGGCCCACCGCGCGCAGCAGTACTACTTTGACGCCGCCGAGGCCGAGGCCTGGATGAGCGAGCAGGAGCTCTACATGATGTCCGAGGAGAAGGCCAAGGTCGCTCGCTCACTTGTTTCATTTGTTGTTGTTTTCTGTTTATGAATGCGTTTTCATTCATCATTTGTCTTTTTTTTTCATTTAGTAATTTTTTCCCATTAAAAGTATCTTTTGTTTAGTTTAGTTTTAATTGTACTTGTTCTACAGCACAGTACATATATTTTTTTGTATCTGTGTAATGCAATGTCGTGGAGCGACGGGACCGACGCTGTTGGAAAGGTCTCGTCATGACGAATATGCGGATGGCCGTATTTCCCTGGTCGGACGTCGGGTTCGAGACAGCCGCGCAAAGACCCAAAAAAATAAAGCATGTTAAAAAAAAAAAAAAAAACTGTAAAAAATGTGCAAACCAGCGAGGCCGCGCAAGATGGACCCGCAATAAATGAGCAAACACAATACTTGTAATAGTCGGAAAAAAGTGTAAAAAGTGGTCTTGAACATTCTTCATTTACTCTGGACTGTTTTTGTTTTGGTTTTGTGCAGGACGAGCAGAGTTCGGTGGCCATGTTGAAGAAGCATCAGATCCTGGAGCAGGCGGTGGAGGATTACGCCGACACCGTCCACCAGCTGTCCGCCACCAGCCGAGGCCTGGTGGCCGCCGAGCACCCCGACAGGTAGGCCGTCGGCACCGCCGGCCAGCCGGCCAGCGACGCCGCCTGACCGTCATATGCCCCGCCCACCTCGGCAGCGAGCGCATCGGCATGCGCCAGTCGCAGGTGGACAAGCTGTACGCCGGCCTGAAGGATCTGTCGGAGGAGCGACGGGGCAAGCTGGACGAGCGCTTCCGCCTCTTCCAGCTCAACCGCGAGGTGGACGACTTGGAGCAGTGGATCGCCGAGAGGGAGGTGGTGGCCGGCTCGCACGAGCTGGGACAGGACTACGAGCACGTCACCGTGAGTCCCAAACGACGACGACAAACAAAAAGTCACTTTTGCCTTTGAAGTAAACAAACGCAACTTTTTCACCACGGCCAATTTTAAGCCAGACTTGCAAGTAACGAGCTCAAATTATTATGCCAAATCATTTTGGCAACACACATTTTTACCAGACTAAAACTAGACTAAATCCCTCAATAAATAAACAATAAGTGGAACTAAATCATTATGCATGTTTGTTGACGAATGAAAACGAGGCGAAAATGTCCTTCACATAAAAAACAAAAACTTGACTTTTTAAAAAAAAAAAAAAAAAAAAAAAAAAAGTAGTTAGAACATTTTTTTTTTTTTTTCATGTCAGTGTCTCAAATGTTGTCCAATTTGGATCCTGCAAATGCATCGTTTGGTCTGGCAAGAAACGGAGCAATATGGCCGCCTGGTGACTTTGTGACGCGCGTTGCGTTTTTCTTTTGTCAGATGCTGCAGGAGCGCTTCCGCGAGTTCGCCCGCGACACGGGCAACATCGGCCAGGAGCGCGTGGACGGCGTGAACCGGCTGGCGGACGAGCTGATCAACGCGGGCCACGGCGACGCGGCCACGGTGGCCGAGTGGAAGGACGGCCTGAACGAGGCCTGGGCCGACCTGCTGGAGCTGATCGACACGCGCACGCAGATCCTGGCCGCCTCCTTCGAGCTGCACAAGTTCTACCACGACGCCAAGGAGATCCTGGCGCGCGTGCTGGACAAGCACAAGAAGCTGCCCGAGGAGCTGGGCCGGGACCAGAACACGGTGGACGCGCTGCAGCGCGTGCACACCGCCTTCGAGCACGACATCCAGGCGCTCGGCACGCAGGTGGGCCCAAAAACGCAAAAATCTTCGGAAATCGCCTCGGAAACGTTTCGTATCGGGCGATTCCAGCCGATCACCATTCCTAGGTCACCATTCCGTTCCATGCCCATTCAGTACAAGCCCATTTTTTCATTTTTTTTTTACTCCAATTGAGAAAACACTCATCAGTAAACTTGTACATGTACACAGGCTTATATTTATTATAGTTTTGGAATTTTTCATTTTAGTTATTATTATTTATTTTTTTTAATGTGTAATTTAAATAAGTATTTTTCATGGTGATTCTGTTTTTGTTCATTTCAGTTATTTAAAGGGATACTTCACTTATTTAGCCCATTATAGCAATAAAAAGTTCATATTTTGTCTATAATTAATTTGACACTTTCATTATTTTTCGCATACAATTAGTACCTTTCAAAAGACATTTTGCAACTTGCTGTGGACTGAAAATGACATCACAAGGTCTCAGGTAACCAATCACAGCTCACCTGTTTTCTAGGTTTGGTTTACGCTCGTACAAATTTTGTTTATTTTTTTTGTATGAGATTTTTTTTTTTAACAATCATTTTTTTCCCAATATTGTGAACCTCCCCACAATATCATAACGGTTGCATGGTGATGTTTGGATATCATCACATCCCTGGTTCGCACGTGTGCCCTCCAGATCACAATGTCAACATTCCGCATACGGAAAAGTGTGAGACTTTTGCGATTGTAAATCTTTATTTTGGATTCATTTCAGGTGCGTCAGCTTCAAGAGGACGCCGTGCGTCTGCAGTCGGCGTACGCCGGAGACAAAGCGGACGACATCCAGAAGCGCGAAGGCGAGGTCAGCCCTTGCGAACGTCACCTTGACACGCGCGCACGTCATTCGTCATCCCAAAGAATGCGAATGACGACGCCCTCGCGGGAAATTGTGATGCTGATGGTGATGGTGATGATGACCATTGTTTGCTGTATTCCGTTTTTGTTTTTGTCGCCCTTCCTTTCCTTCGTGTCCCTGCAGAAGCGAAAGGGAGAGGTGAGACAACACATTTTCGACGACGTCGCGCTTCCGCTTGGCCGTGCTGGTCCTTCTTTTCAATTGATTTCATTTGAATTTTTTTTTTTTCCTCTCCGTGAGGTGAAAGCAAACACTCGCCAATCTGCTGCTGCTTTTTGTGACACTTTTTGTCACATTTTGTGCTCCACAAACAAGCAGAAATGTGTTTGAACTGTCGTTCGTGCTTGGCAACGACATGTATTGTATGGAGGACCAAAATTCAAAACGAATAAATGACTAAAACTGATAATAAAAATGAATATCAAAAAATATCATTCGAAAAAAAAAAAAAATGGAAATATAAATGGAAATAATTCACTTTTTGTCATTTATTATTTAGTCATTTCTGTATTTATTTAGTTATTTATTTACGTAGTCATTTATTTCTGTATTTATTTAGTCATTTATTTTGTCATTTATTTATTTAGTCATTTATTTATTTTGAATTTTGAATTGCTGCCACGTCATGAAAAAAAAATGATCATGATCATGTTATAAAGTTCATACGATATAAAAATATGACAATTTAGGCATATAAATATGACGTTAATGATAACGTTAACGTTATCACAAATGAGTTAATTGTGGCGATCGAGCACAAACGTGTTGTTTATTTTTCCTGATTGTTGGGACATCGTGTGATGTCCTTTGGAGTCCGGCATGAGTCGAATTTGAGCGTGCGTGGCCACTTTAGAGCGCCTCATTGAGTGCACGTAGGTCAGAGTGAAAGCAGAAGAGTTACTTGTAGAGTGCCTTGTTGTTGCCATGTGCAAAAGCCCCGCGATGGTGACCGGAGTTTTCAAGCGGATCCGTTTTCCTGCTCCATTTGTCAGGCTCGTTCACAGGCGACTTTTCAGTGACCCGTCAAAGTCGGGTTTTTTGTTTTTTTTTTTCTTTTTTGTCCTTGTCAATGCAAACGCTGCTGCTTGTTCACATAAGTCAACATCAATCACGTCAGCCATCAAGTCTATCGATCTGCTCCCAAAAATAGCACTTGGGCTCGTCCACACTGCAGCTCGCTTCCGATTTGTTGCCCATATGCCACGTGGCTGTCAAAACCAGCAATTTTGTTCTTTTTTTTTTTTTTTTCCCAAACCAGGTCTCTTCATATGTGGATGTAAATTGGATTTGCATCTGACGTGAGCGCAGTCTGGAGGCTCGGGTTGCGATCATCTGACGTGCAGATTGTCAAAACGCAACAAAAGTCACGATTTGTTTGATCGCTAAAAGCAATATGGCGGATGTAGGAACAGAAAAAAAAAGAAAAAAAAAAGCAGATCGTTGGCCAGAGGAAGTGATTTGGTTCGGAAGGTTTTGCAAAATGCGTCAGGATGCGAGAGGCCGCGTTTGCTTCCGTGAACACGCGTGACCTCGTCTTGCGCGTGCATGCGTCTCATTTCCGCCAAGTTTGGTCACGTGATCGGCGCCATCAAATCATCCGAATTGGCCGTCACCACTTGCAGTGTGAATGTCAGCTAACTGGTCGTCATCATCACAGAACAAACAATTGAAAGCGGACTCAATTCACGTCATAAAGCACAAATGTTTTTTTCATGAATTACGATCGTCGTCCTTTTCTATCCGACTTGATTTGATTGTCGCTGCCGACGTGACGATGTGCGCTTGGTTGATTGACGCTTGTTGGCAGGAAGTGACGTTCGCCGTTTGTGCGCCTTTCAGGTGCTGGAGGCGTGGAAGAACCTTCTGGAGGCGGCCGAGGGTCGGCGAGGGAAGCTGGCCGACACGGGAGACAAGTTCCGCTTCTTCAGCCTGGTGCGAGACCTCATGCTGTGGATGGACGACGTCATCCGACTCATCGAGGCGCAGGAGAAGCCGCGGTACGTCTTTGTTGACTTGAAGGAATTCATCCGCTCGTGTGCTTTGCTCCAAGTCCAAAGGTTGCTAAGGCACACAAACCTTTTTCCTATTTTCAACAAGGAATCAAAAGTGAAAATAGGTTTTCCCAAAATCTTGGCGGTCAGTCAAAGGTCGTCAAATAGGGGGAAAAAAAAAGTCTTCAACTGGGGCTGAAAAGGTTCTTTGAATACCTCCAATAATTGGATTACTAAAATGGCTAATTAGCTACAATAGCGAGTGATGCCGAATGTTACGTGCCGGGGGACACGCAATTGACAAACAAAATGGGTGGAGCCACAAAGGAAAAACACAACAAAACATCACATTATCCCTCCTCACAAACACAGAACGGAGTCTGAACGCTTCCCAATGTCGGGCCACTCTCCCGACCTTCCAGCTGCCCCAGTGCAACATCGAATGAATAATGGATAAGTTGAATGAATGGATGAATTCATGGCCAAGTCATACGAATCAAATTGTGGAACGAATAACCAGACAAACTTATGGCGAAAGTTCGAGTTCGAGCCTTCCTGCTCGAAATCTGATTGGAGCAAACGAAGCGGAGTAAATGTGACTCTATTGACAGTGCGACCAAATAGACAATTTCAGAGGAATATTTGCACTTGGAAGAGAGTCAAATAAATTCAAAAATAATAAGAATCAGAGTCAAAAATCAAACTCACAGCTGCTCTACACGATCGGCCACGGAGCTTCTGACATCGGCGACGTCAGCCGGAATCTTCCTGCAAGCGAGTTTGCTTATTTCTTTCTTTCATCCAAAACGAGTCTCAAAGCTGAAGCTGCAGATCGCGACGTCCTTCCCCAACCCATGAAAGAGGCTTTTATCATTTCTTTTTCTTTTTTTTTTCAGTTCTTGACTTTATTCTCTTCCAAGTGTAAATACATAATAGCCTCCTCGAAAAATACAAAAAAACGATCCACAGACTTGAAAGATGAGATGTCTGGCTAGCTAGCTACAGTAGATCGATCGATCGATCGATAGATTACCAAAAAAAAGTGTCAGCCGTTAACAGCCAACTGCTGGTCGCTGTCATTTGTTGTCACTCAGCCGGTCGGGTCCTGCCTTTTAAAGCCACACACGATCAAAGTCACAGATGTGTGGCACTTACCTGCACATTTTATTGTTTCAAAAGGGGAAATCCATTTTTATCCAGTGAATCAAAGGATAATTGGATGTAATCATATTTGATAGCTTTTTTGTGTTGTGATAGTAACGCGCATGTTGTTGTTGTTGTTGTTGTTGCTGCTGCTGCAGCGACGTGTCGTCGGTGGAGCTGCTGATGAACAACCACCAGGGCATCAAAGCGGAGATCGACGCGCGCAACGACAGCTTCACCGCCTGCATCGAGTTGGGCAAATCGCTCCTGGCCAGGAAGCATTACGCCTCCGACGAGGTGCGTGCGTGCGTGCGTGTCGCAACGTCAGCGACAAAACATTTGAAGACGCTCGCGTTGTCTGTCGCTTTTCAGCCAGTTGGCTCAAATGGCTTGAAATATGTAAAGTCAAATCATCCTTCGTTTGTGACGTCGTCGTGACTGCGCGTGTCCTTCAGATCAAAGACAAGTTGCTGCAGTTGACGGACAAGCGGAAAGAGATGATTGACAAGTGGGAGGACCGGTGGGAGTGGCTTCGACTGGGTGAGGAGAGGCCCGCGCCGGCCACCAGGTGGCGCCGAGCTGACGACGTTGTCATTCATTTTGTCCCTTCCCGCTTGCGCGCGCAGTGCTGGAGGTGCACCAGTTCTCGCGCGACGCGGGCGTGGCGGAGGCGTGGCTTCTGGGCCAGGAGTCGTACCTGTCCAGCCGCGAGATGGGCCAGAGCGTGGCCGACGTGGAGAAGCTCATCAAGAGGCACGAGGCCTTCGAGAAGTCGGCCGCCACCTGGGAGGAGCGCTTCGCCGCCCTCGAGAGGTTGACCACGGTAAGGACACGTTGTCAAGGGAAACCAAAAACAAACAAAAAATGTCCTCCTGTGCGCACGTTCAGATGGAATTACTGGAAGTGAGAAGAAGGCAAGAGGAGGAAGAGAGGATGAAGCAGCCGCCGGTTGCCGAGGCGACGGCCGCCGCCGCGCAGCAAAGGTGAGCGCAATCAACGCACCTGTTAATCGGCTTTCACACGCATCGTCATCTCCGTCAAAACGATCCCAAATTGTTTCCAAGTCATCGGATCGGCGGGGGGGAGAAAAAAACAAAAAACAAGATTCTTCTGGCCTGCAAATGGCATTCTGCAGTGCAAACATTACTTTTTAAAAATATATATATTGTTCAATTCAATGATTTCAAATCTTTCAAGAAATAATAAATTATCATAATTATAATAAAACAAACAACATAGAATAAATAAATATATAATAAATTATTTCAATGAATTGAAGTAAACGTTTACAGCTTTTAAGAAAAATCATGATTTAATTGAATTATTTTAAGAAAGAATGAATTATAATAATAAAACAATAAATAATCTAAAATAGAGTAAATCATTAAATTATTTAAATGAATTGATTTAAACATTTCCAACTTTCTTTAAAAAATGTAATGAAACTATTTTACGAAATAGTAAATGATAATAATAAAACAAATAAGAAATGAATGTTATTGAATGTCATGAATGTTCTTATTTATATTGTGCTGAAAGTGAGATTGTCTCGTTCTGCTGCTGTTGACTGATTTTGTTGTTTGTTTGTTTGTTTTTAGGGAGGGCGACGCGGCGAGTCCGAACGGGCCGAGCAGCGATCCGGACTCGGCCAGGGTTAGTTACCGCTCGCCCGCCTACCAGCAGTACTACAACACGCGAAACCGCACACGCGCGCCGCGACAATAAACACATACACGCACTTCATACGTTACGTTACGATACGATACGGGAATTGTTTGTGGCCGTGAAATCAACGCGTTGTGACGTTAAAAAGCAGGACGGAAGAACTCATCAAGTTGAAATGACTTGAAAAATCATCATCATCATCATCATAATGAGACAAACGATGACGCGGGATGTAACGATATCCAAACATCACCATATGATATCATGACAGGCTGTGCATTTCATCCAAATTCAATTCCAATGTCAATGATTACACTCCACAATTACAAAATCAGCATCATCGTAAAAAACGAAAGATTATTAATAATAACTTTGGAGTTGTGTAAATGTATTCACTTGCACCTTTTAACATTTTAAAATAATTCATTTAATCAATTTTGTTTCATCCAAAGGAAACTTGCATAATTATAGTGTTTCAAATGGTTTCATTTGTCTTCATATTTTTGATTAGTTTTTTTACATGTGAACATTTTCTTGTTTTAAACCAAAAGAAAAAGAAAAAAGATGGATCGTCGTCCTACATCATGCGCAACTACGCAACACAAATTGACATTCTTGCCCCTCCCCCTCATCTGTTTTGCTTTCTCTTTCTTTTTTGACCCCCCCGCAGTCCCATCCCGACCCCCCCGTCCTCCTGTCCACTCAGCTCTTAATGTCCGTCCTTCTTCTCTACGTTCTCCTCTACAAGCTCATCGGCGCAAATTGAAACTCGCAAATTGGCAAAATGATGTCGCGCGAGCCTCAATAAAAGTAGAATATGAAAAATATTCCGCGTTTTAGATTTGCAAAATCATCATCATCGTCATCATTGTCATGGTCACAACGTTGTTGATTTTTGTTGTCTGTTCATTTTTGAAATGTTGTCATTGTCTGGATTTGTTTGCATTTCCCGCATGTTGACACGTCACGTGCACTAACGCATCACGTCATCATCACGTCACCTTCTGCTTCATGTCTGGCTGCGTGTCACGTGTTGATCTCGTGTTGACAGATGTGCAGGTTGGCAACATTTTTAGCTCCGCACATAAAAAAAAAAAAAAAAAAAAAAAAAAAAAAAGTTTGACACACACAATTTTAGTTCTGATTTCAGTCCCACGAGCTTCTGTTAAATGTAAAAAAAAAAAAAAGTCACTGTTGTATGAAGTGTTTTTTTTGTTTTTTTGTTTTCCAAATAAACAAGTTTTAATGCAACACATTTTGTAAAAACATAAAAGAAATCAGGTGTTTGATAATTTTTTTTTTTTGAAAGCAGATGTGGAAAATCCTCATTTTGACCTCATCCAAAAAACGCAATATATAGAAATATATAGAAACCAAGTTTGATATTTTGCTTATTTATTTCACAATTGAAAGTGTCGTAAATGTTTTGCGTATCCAACATAAACGTTGTGTGAAATCTTTTCTTCAAGTATGCACAGTTGATCAGTCAATCTTCAGTTGTTGAATTTGAAGCTCGTTTCAGTTCTTAACTTGCTCGGATGTTCACATTTCAAAAGATTTCACCTTCCAATCAACACAATTGATTGCAAATGTTATGTGCTGGAAATGTTGGTGCGGTCCAAAGAGGACGCGCAAGTTGGAAGGAAAATGATCTCGTCCAATAGGGACGCTCGTTATCATCGGCGTCGTGGAGACGAAAACAAAACCAAAAAAAAAACACTTTTGGCACGTCATTGTCCAGCCATGAATTGTGACAAGCGATTGACAACCGATAATGAGTGACGATTCGTCCAACAATGCAAGAAACATCTCACGGAGCTTCTTGCTCTCATTTCAACATATTTTCAGTCACTTGCATCATCATCATCACTTCTTCATTCATTTAAAAATAAATGCATACAGTTTAGGTCTGATGGCACCGAACATTTTGAGTGGTTGAAATTGGAAAAAAGTATTCCAAAATGACTTGAAAGGAAAAACCATATTTTGGACAAAATGACACGAATTGAGACAAATCAAATTTCCATCCAGAGGTTAATAAAAAAACAAAAAGTAAAGCAAGTATTCCACTTTTGAAAAGTTGTTATTGGAGTGAATATTTGCTTTTTGCTCACTCCACGTCCAAGTTGTGCGATGCGACGCCCAAAACGGGCCACAAAAACACTCAAACCACTTGAAGAAGTTTTTCAATTTCAATCGTCAAACTTTCTTGCTCCAATCGTACACTCGATGTGAGTCATAAATGTTAACAACTCTTAGTAAAAGCTCTCAATTGGTACTCATGAGCTAACTTTTTGTTAGCACTAATCATGAGTTGGTAATGAATATTAATAAGTTGACGATAAACACTATGCTAGTTCTAAACGCCACTTAATCATCATCATGAGCTGCCCAGTTCCTGTTGCGCTTCTCCTGTTAACGGTTGGATTGGTCGCCGGACAGCCGGGCGACCGTCGACATTGCGACTGAGTGGGGAGGCGGAGCCGCCTTGCCGGCGCCGTCGGCGACTGCTTGACCGCTTGCGAGCGGTGGCGCCGCCTTTGGGCGTCTGCGCCGGTTCCCATCCGAGCTCCGAGCAGCGTTGATCGGTTCCCGCCGGCCCAGCGACACCTTTAGCGTGGTAATGAAGCAACGAGACCGCCGAGTGGCTTGGCGTGGGCGTGGCTTGGCGTGGGCGTGGCGTGGGCGTGGTGTGCCGCCCACTTGCAAGCAATTGCGCTTGAGTGGGATTTGATTGTTGCTGATGTTTTTGTTTTGCTTGCATGACGTCGCTTGCATGAGCTTTCCTCACACAAATTGGAATGAAACCGACTCGAGATGGATTCAAACCTGGACAAAACTAGCACAACCAGGACTGAATTGCAGAATTCAAGCCGGGCTTCTGTTAGCGGGACTAACACTGGATGACCTTGAATCCACCAGGCGTACACCTGGATCAAATCAGGTCTGAACAAGGATTCAACCTGGAATGGACTCAAATGAGTGAATTAGGAACAAACGCAAGATGACAGCCATCTTGTCCAAACCTGGTTTCGTCCCTAACCTGTTCAAAACCTGGATTCAAAACATTGATATGGATTAATCCCGTCATTTACTGTCAATGTTGCAGAATTTAAACCAGGATTAAACGGGAACAAAACAAAGACTAAAACTGGACAAAGACAGGACTGGAACAAATAAAGTGGGACTACGTTTGAATTATTGCGGTAATTAGTAAGAACTAGACCAGGATTAAATCAGGACTGACTCCAGATTCAACATTGACTGAACATGGACAATTCCAGGAGTGTCCTAATCCTGGATCGAAGCAGGACGAAACCTGGATGAATCCGGTTGCCAGCCCGGACTGATGAGGACGTTTGGTGCAAGGTGGTCCCACACGCAACCTTGCCCATCTTTTCTTGATGATTGTGCTGCGCTCTTGCATGCTGTTGCTCGTCATCCCACCGACAAGAAAATCGTTCTAATCTCGCTCCGACTAATCAATCAATCAATCAATCATCATCGTCAACTGCGGCCGTGTTTCCTGACGCCGCGGCCTGTTTTTTGCAGGAGGACGGCGGCGTTGGCGACGCGGTCAACGGCGTGTCGGGTCCCAGCCCCGCCGGGTCCCCGGGGGGCCCCCGCAAAGCCAAGGCCGGCCAGCAGGCGGCCACGCTGCCCGTCAAGACCCAGCAGGAGGCGCCGTCGGCGGCCAGCTCGCAGATGGAGGGCTTCCTGCACCGCAAGCACGAGTGGGAGGGCCACAACAAGAAAGCGTCCAGCAGGTACCGCGCGCTGCTAACTTTGCGCTAACGCGGCCTCAAACGCGCCATCCGGTCTTGAGGGGTCCAAATCGAGTGCGACGATATATCGATATGTCGATAAATCCGTATGCCGATATTTGTTGTTAATATGCAGCCACTAGAACGCCTCCATTGTTGATGACTTGTTGAGCAATTCCGTGGCGGGCCACTAGGGGGAGCTCCTCACAAAATGAAGAAGTAGAAGAAGACGACTCATCAGCGCTCTTTGGCTTGTTTTGCATACACGTTTGTATGAAAAATGTGTATCAGATCTTCACTTTTCAAACATTATTTTATGCTTTGGACTTTTTGAAGCACACAATTTCACATTAATATTGATTTCATTGGATTTAATATTTAAGGAATTTTTTGTTTTTTATGTGCTCCACAAAAAATTGTCAGTTTCTAAAATGAAACAATTGACTATATGACAAGTTGCATAAGTGTTGAAGAAAGACAAATTTGTTATGTATATATATATATTTTTTTTTATTTTTATTTCAATGAACCTCGAATAAATGAAAAAGAAAATATTACAAACGAAAGTAAATGAAAATACTTAGATTAATCTGTAAAAATGTTTCACAAGAAAAATGATGGAAAAAAAACAACCTTTTGATGATGTGAATTGGCGGGAAGAAAGAAGGCGTGCGGCGCCCTCTAGCGGTGGCGATTGCAGGCTGTTGATTGTGGTTTGGTGGCGTTCAGGTCGTGGCACCACGTCTACTGCGTGATCAACCATCAGGAGTTGGGCTTCTACAAGGACCACAAGAGCGCCACGCAGGGAATCCCCTACCACGGCGAGATCCCCGTCGCGCTCAAAGACGCCGCCTGCGAGGTGGCGCTCGGCTACAAGAAGAAGAAACACGTCTTCAAGCTCAAGTCAGTCCCAAGCGCAAGCGCAAGCAGACTTTTGATTTCACGCGTCTTGAATTTGACGTGTCTTTGATTTGACGCACATTTAATACACCGAATGTTTTGTCTTTGAGACGACACTGTTGAATCAAAGACACGGCTGAGATTCGGCGTGTCTTTGATTCGAGGTGCGTTTCGATTCAATCTGAGCCTGCGATTTGCCTTTTTCATCCTGCTCCATTAATCATTTGTGTCTTTGATCACAACAGAGTCACTGACGGCAACGAGTATCTCTTCCAAGCCAAAGATGATGTGAGTCATGACTTCCATCCTGGTTGAAACCATTTTTTATTTCAATAGGGTTTGAGACTGGATTCATCTCAATTCACTTCTGGGTAAGACCGAGTTTAGTCCAGGTTGAATTCTGATTGAATTCAAATTTAGCGTCATCCTGTTTTAAGTGTTGCTTTATTTTACACACTCCATCTATGTCTAGTCCAGATATAGTCTGGTTTTAATGAAGGTACAGTCCAGCATGAATCCTGATTGAGTCCATGTTGAATCCAATTTTAGTCCTGGTCGAGTGAATGTGCTAGAAAAGGCCCAAATACACGCAGCTGCTTTGATGTGCCGCAGTTCACCGCACGTCACGAAGGAAGTGAAAGGAACGCTAATGCTAACGCTAGCGCCATTTGTGGTGTGGTTTTTGTTTTGTTTTGTTTTGTTTTGCGGCGCAGGAGGAGATGAATTCGTGGATCTCCACCATCTCGGCGGCCATTTTGGGCGAGAAGGGCGAGGTGACGCCGAGCAGCCACAGCACGCCGGCGCCCGCCGCCGCCGCCCGCGCCCACACCATGCCGGCCTCGGCCGCTCGCTCCGTCACCGCGGAAGCCGAGACGGCGGCGGCGGCGGCGGCGGCGGCCGAGTCCAGCCCGGGCAAGCGCGACAAAGACAAAGAGAAACGCTTCAGTCTCTTCAGCAAGAAGAAATAAACGCTAACGACTAGCTCCTCCCCCTCCCTCCACTGTCCCTCCCCTTCTTCCTGTTCCTGTTGGTCGCTCTGGTGCTGATTGGCTCGTCCCCGGTTGCATGGGGGCTGGTACCATGTTGAAACCCCGCCCCTCTCGATTTGACGCCGCGCGTAGTCGTAAAACGTCAAATATGAAGAAGAAATACATCAATAATAATAACAATAACCACCTTAGTCTTGTGTAACTTTTCCACTTTTAGCCGTCCGGACGCTCGCTCGCTCGTGCAGAATCCTCCTCGTCTTCCTCCTCGTCCTCCTCGTCCTCCTCGTCCTCGTCCTCGTCTCGTTCCGATGCGAGCCGCTCCAGCGCGTCCCTTGGAGCCGAAATTGTCCACTCTGTGCCTAACAACAATCCAAGTCCGGCCCAGAGATGTCGTCCTGCTTTCAACTCCTTTTTTTTGGTTTGGTTTCTTTCTTTGTTTGCTTGTGCTTTCATTCTGGTCCAATCTGGCTTTAGTTCTGGTTGAGCCCTGGTTTCATCCTGGTGCAGTCCGGTCCTGGATCAGGTTTCATCCTGATTTCATCCAGATTGAGTCATTGTTGAGACTAGATTTACTCCAGATCTGGTTCAGGCCAGGTTTCAACTTCATTTAGTCCAAATTGAATCCAGATTTGGATTTAATGCAGGTTTGGGCCTGATTAAGTCCGATTGTGACTTCAAGTGGCGCTGGTGAAAGGTTTTCTTGGGTGATCCGGTTTCATAGCGATCACTGATGGTCTTGCTTGACTTTTGAGGTAAATGTACAACTTGTGTATAAGAAAGAAAAGAAAAAAGAAATCCATCCTATTGTCATGATATAATCTGCGTACTGGACTGAGAGCTCGTTTAGTCCCAATGGAATCCAGGTTTGATCCAAATCTGCTTGTTTGGTCCTGCTTCAGTCCAGTTGTAATCCTTGTTGAGACCGGCTTTAGTCCAGGTTTGAATCTTGATTCCTGAATATGTACAAGTTGTGTATAAAAAGAAAAAGACGTAATCTGCCGTATTGTCGCTTCTACTAATCTGCTTGATGGAGCCAAATTGTCAAAACGTCGGAAGAAGAAAATGGAAACGAATGTTGATCTTGGTGACGTGCGCTGACCTTTCAAAACGTCGTCGTCTTCTTCTTCTTCTCGTCACATTTGGAAAACACCAAAGTCGCTTGGCGCTTTTTTTTGATGGTGGCTTGCTTTTTTTTTTTTTTTTTTTTTCTTTGGCTTTTCTTTCTGTCTTTTTTTTTTTCCTCTCTGGCCTCCAATGAACACAATCCAACTCCGCCTGGTAACAAAGCAGCCAATGAGAGGCAGTCTGGCTTTTGGGTGCGCTTGTTTTGTGTACCCGACTGCCTTTTTTTTCTCTCTTTTTCAGCGTGTAGTGCGCATACGCACAGTGACTCACCGTAACCGTAGTAACCGGCACAGATACCGTCGTTAGTTGATCGCGCACGTTTGATAATGCCACCACGGGGGGGTTTGTGCGGTGTGTTTTAGGGGTCCTGACGGGGGTCGCAAGGGATGGGGGGGGGTTCACTGCTAGTTGGATGTGCACCTGTAGACTCCCCCTGTCCTCCCCCTTCCTCCCACTCCTCTCTCTCTCTCTCTCTCTCTCTCTCTCTCTCTCTCTCTCTCTCTCTCTCTCTCTTTCTCTTGCTCTGTCTGTTACATAAATGCAAAGAGCCATTAAACTGCTTTTAAAACCGACGCTCACTTTGTGTTTCTTGCAACACGTCACATGACATCACTTCCTGCCTTCTGATGAACGTCAATAGTTTGATCTCTAGCTACACATTTTTGGGGGGGCAAATTAAAAAAAATAAATCCAAATCAGAATTGTCCTAATTGTCATTTTTTTGTTTAACATAAGAAAAGCCTTACTATACATGGTCTTTTTTTTTCTTTTTCTTTTTTTTCTTTTTTTAATAAAAATTAAATAATTTTTTGTTTAACATGATAAAAGCTTTACTATGCATGGTCTTTTTTTTTTTTTTAAATAAAAAAGCCTTCCTATACATTGTCATTTTTTTAACATAATAAAAGCCTTATTATACATGGTCTTTTTTTTTTTTTTTTTTTTATAAAAAAGTCTTACTATACATTGTCATTTTTTGTTTAACATAAGAGCCTTATTATACATGGTCATTTTTTTTTTTTAAATAAAAAAGCGTTCCTATACATTGTCATTTTTTTTAACACAATAAATGCCTTACTATACATGGTCTTTTTTTTTTTTTTTTTTTTTTTTTTATAAAAAAGCCTTACTATACATTGTCATTTTTTGTTTAACATAATAAAAGCCTTACTATACATGGTCTTTTTTTTTTTTTTTTTTTTTTATAAAAAAGCCTTACTATACATTGTCATTTTTTGTTTAACATAATAAAAGCCTTACTATACATGGTCTTTTTTTTTTTTTTTTTTTTTATAAAAAAGCCTTACTATACATTGTCATTTTTTGTTTAACATAATAAAAGCCTTATTATACATGGTCTTTTTTTTTTTAAATAAAAAAAGCCTTACTATACATTGTCATTTTTTGTTTAACATAATAAAAGCCTTATTATACATGGTCTTTTTTTTTTTTAAATAAAAAAAGCCTTACTATACATTGTCATTTTTTGTTTAACATAAGAGCCTTATTATACATGGTCATTTTTTTTTTTTTTAAATAAAAAAGCGTTCCTATACATTGTCATTTTTTTAACACAATAAAAGCCTTATTATACATGGTCTTTTTTTTTTTTTTTTTTTTTTTTTTTTTTTTTTATAAATAAAAAAATGCCTTACTATACATGGTCTTTTTTTTTTTTTTTTTTTTTTTTTTTATAAAAAAGCCTTACTATACATTGTCATTTTTTGTTTAACATAATAAAAGCCTTACTATACATGGTCTTTTTTTTTTTTTTTTTTTTTATAAAAAAGCCTTACTATACATTGTCATTTTTTGTTTAACATAATAAAAGCCTTATTATACATGGTCTTTCTTTTTTTTAAATAAAAAAAGCCTTACTATACATTGTCATTTTTTGTTTAACATAATAAAAGCCTTATTATACATGGTCTTTTTTTTTTTTTAAATAAAAAAAGCCTTACTATACATTGTCATTTTTTGTTTAACATAAGAGCCTTATTATACATGGTCATTTTTTTTTTTTAAATAAAAAAGCGTTCCTATACATTGTCATTTTTTTAACACAATAAAAGCCTTATTATACATGGTCTTTTTTTTTTTTTTTTTTTTTTTTTTTTTTTAATAAATAAAAAAATGCCTTACTATACATGGTCTTTTTTTTTTTTTTTTTTTTTTTTTATAAAAAAGCCTTACTATACATTGTCATTTTTTGTTTAACATAATAAAAGCCTTACTATACATGGTCTTTTTTTTTTTTTTTTTTTTATAAAAAAGCCTTACTATACATTGTCATTTTTTGTTTAACATAATAAAAGCCTTATTATACATGGTCTTTTTTTTTTTTAAATAAAAAAAGCCTTACTATACATTGTCATTTTTTGTTTAACATAATAAAAGCCTTACTATACATAGTCTTTTTTTTTTCTTTTTTTAATAAAAATTAAATCATTTTTTGTTTAACATAATAAAAGCATTACTATGCATGGTCTTTGTTTTTTTTTGTTTTAAATAAAAAAGCCTTCCTATACATTGTCATTTTTTTAACATAATAAAAGCCTTATTATACATGGTCTTTTTTTTAATTTTTTTTTTTATAAAAAAAGCCTTACTATACATTGTCATTTTTTGTTTAACATATTAAAAGCCTTACTATACATGGTCTTTTTTTTTTTTTTTTTTTTTTTATAAAAAAGCCTTACTATACATTGTCATTTTTTGTTTAACATAATAAAAGCCTTACTATACATGGTCTTTTTTTTTTTTTTTTTTTTTTTTATAAAAAAGCCTTACTATACATTGTCATTTTTTGTTTAACATAATAAAAGCCTTATTATACATGGTCTTTTTTTTTTTTTTAATAAAAAAAGCCTTACTATACATTGTCATTTTTTGTTTAACATAATAAAAGCCTTACTATACATAGTCTTTTTTTTTTCTTTTTTTAATAAAAATTAAATAATTTTTTGTTTAACATAATAAAAGCTTTACTATACATGGTCTTTTTTTTTTTCTTTTTTTAATAAAAATTAAATCATTTTTTGTTTAACATAATAAAAGCATTACTATGCATGGTCTTTGTTTTTTTTTGTTTTAAATAAAAAAGCCTTCCTATACATTGTCATTTTTTTAACATAATAAAAGCCTTATTATACATGGTCTTTTTTTTTCTTTTTTTTTATAAAAAAGCCTTACTATACATTGTCATTTTTTGTTTAACATAATAAAAGCCTTACTATACATGGTCTTTTTTTTTTTTTTTTTTTTTTATAAAAAAGCCTTACTATACATTGTCATTTTTTGTTTAACATAATAAAAGCCTTATTATACATGGTCTTTTTTTTTTTTAAATAAAAAAAGCCTTACTATACATTGTCATTTTTTGTTTAACATAATAAAAGCCTTATTATACATGGTCTTTTTTTTTTTTAAATAAAAAAAGCCTTACTATACATTGTCATTTTTTGTTTAACATAAGAGCCTTATTATACATGGTCATTTTTTTTTTTTAAATAAAAAAGCGTTCCTATACATTGTCATTTTTTTAACACAATAAAAGCCTTATTATACATGGTCTTTTTTTTTTTTTTTTTTTTTTTTTTTTTTTAATAAATAAAAAAATGCCTTACTATACATGGTCTTTTTTTTTTTTTTTTTTTTTTTTTATAAAAAAGCCTTACTATACATTGTCATTTTTTGTTTAACATAATAAAAGCCTTACTATACATGGTCTTTTTTTTTTCTTTTTTTTTTTATAAAAAAGCCTTACTATACATTGTCATTTTTTGTTTAACATAATAAAAGCCTTATTATACATGGTCTTTTTTTTTTTTAAATAAAAAAAGCCTTACTATACATTGTCATTTTTTGTTTAACATAATAAAAGCCTTACTATACATAGTCTTTTTTTTTTCTTTTTTTAATAAAAATTAAATCATTTTTTGTTT